>NW_027070355.1:134164-138806 GCF_002906115.3 Quercus suber
AAAAAAAAAAAAAAAAACCTTCTCTCGCCCAGTGCCTCCCTCTTCTCCCTCTCAACTAAAACAAACCCTCTCCCTCTCTTTTTCTTTGACCTTCTAAAGGTATAAGGAAGCACGAAATCTCTAAAAGTTGAAATTTTGTTTTGGATTTGTGATGTAGTTGTGATTTTGGTGGTTGGGGGTTGTAGTTGTGGGTGATGGTGACAATGGCAATGTAAGAGGTGCAAGTTTGTTGAGAGAGAGAGAGAGAGAGAAAATAACAAAGAAAGAATATTTAAATGAAGTGGTAAAAAATTAGTTGAACTTTTAGTGAGGTGTTAAAATAGATAAAATAACTTTTTAAGTTATTGAAAGCTAAATTGTTACTACCACCGATGAAAATGCTAGGAAAAAGCTAAAATGAAAGTACATGGATAATTGTTTTTATTAAACTTTTTCTAAGAGGCCATTTAGGATATTAGTTTTTAGAGACTACTGAGCTAGCTAGTTAATTCCTTTCTGTGAGAAGGGTGGATTTCTTACTTTTTGGGAGACCTAACTCTTAATTTTTGTGTCAATTTTGTGGGGGGAGTGTGGACCATGGCCCCAAGCCCACGTTTGGTTTTGTCGCGTATAGTATATAATAGAGAGTATATTAATACTAGACTAAGGGTCCATTTGAGATCTGCCTATTTTGTTAAAATTGAAATTTTTTTTGCTGAAAGTACTGTAAATAAAGGTAAAAGTTAGCTGAAATAGTACAGTATGACCTATGAATAGTACCAAAAAGTGCAGCGAGACTTATAAATAGTAGCGAAATAAGCTGAATAGTAAAATAAGTTGGCAAAAATATTCTTTGCCAAACGGACACTAAATTGTAATTTACCCTCTCAAAGTTTAAGGTAAATTTGATTTTGTCTTTTAAATATATCATGACTATGTACCGTCAATTACTTGGTAATACTTTTATATCTATATATATATATATATAACCAAATGTTAGAGAAAATTCAATTAGAATCAAAATTGAATTTTTCTTTTGTTAGCTTTCCATAAAAATTAAATTGTTTAGATTTTTGTTGTTATTTTTTTTTTCTAAATTAATGAGCATATTTTTTTATATTGTTTCTATTAATCTATTCAGATATTTTATATGCAAAGATCTTGAATCTTAAAATTATAATTGAGTTGAATGATCTTATGCACCTATAGCCATTTAATTTATAGAAACTATTGGACCAATCTATTCTTTTTATTTTTTGTTGTATTTAGTAGAATTTCACATATAATGATTATGAATTGATATTGTATATGTAGTATCCAATAGTGATTTTCAAAATTATATACATAATAGAAATGTAATGAGAAATTTGGTGTAACTAATATCATGAAAATTGTTAGGAAAAACCATTTTAGTATCTCTAAATGCCCTAGTCAAACTAATATCCTATATGTTTAATAACCGAAGCTATCATCAACAACACCACTTTAATTTATCATCCATGTGCATAAACACGAGTTACATACTAATAGTATATAATGGAAAGTACAATAATATTAGACTAAATTGTAATTTACACTCTGAAAGTAGGTAAATTTGATTTTTTCTTTTAAAGTTTCAAATATGTATTCTTAACTTTATATATCATTTGGATTTAAAACATTCTATCCATGCATCGGGATGAGATGTCTATTAAATGCTACTTTAACTCAAAATAACATAGTTTTATGAATCTAGATTTTGAAATTTTAAAGGGAAAAATAAAAAATGATTTCAAACCTTAAGGGTGTAAATTACAATTTGGTTGGCACCTAATGGACACCTCATAACATCACATTAACAAAAAGACTTAAATTGAAACAATTCATAACATTTGAATTACGTACGCATCTAAAATTTAAAATTCTAACTTTCTGAGGAACAAAATCAAAAAAAATTTCCAAGCATCCAAATTGCAATTTAGTCGTAATTGAACCCAATAATATGCTTATAGGCATCAAATTGTTCATATAATACATATTCATTTTTTTATAAAATTTTTTAACCTTTGTATTGTGATAGACTCAAGTGACCTGAGTAGTAAGTGCACGTGAGAGAGAGTGAAATTTTCTACGTAAATTTTGATGAATCTATCATAATTGCTTCAAAAATTAATCAATTAAAGAACAAAATTTAGCATTCACGTTTTTCTTGCTCCTTTAAAGTAAGAACTAAAGAAGAACAAAAAGAAAGCAAAAGCTCGGCAAGTGGAGGCGAGGGACCCGCCAAGTCTACAAATTAATTTGTTAAATCTAAAAGAGTTCACTGAATGAGTTTTTGATGTCTTTATTTCCTTCCTTCATGTACATTAAAAATGGTCAAAAACAAAAAGAGATTAGGTACACTTATTAGTGGTTGAGTTAAAATTTATTTTTGATGACTTGCACTTGACCATCTTTCCCTTTCCGAAGCCACTTTTTTTTTGAATGAAAGAAAATATATTATTGAAAAAGGCAAAAGGCGCAAAAACAAAGGAGGGAAGAGGCAGGGAGTCCTCAGCGATAGGTTTTACAAAAGATGGGGGCCCATGAATTTTCTAAATTCCAACTGGATAAGGAGTGAGCTGCATTATTGGCTTCTCTATTGATTTCCCTAGCATCAGCCACAAAATTCAGTAACTTCCACTGTGTTGCATACAGTTCTTATATAGAGTCTCCTTCTTTAGTGAAGGTGCAGACTTCTCTCCACTCTCCACTCTCCACCACCTTTGTTTACTTGTTACATGCAAAAATGGCTTACAATTGGTCTGTACTACTCTTGACAACGGCTCTGATCACACTAGTGTTTGTGAATTGTGAGGAGTCTTCTGTGAAGCCATCATACGAAACAGATGCGTGTCCTGGCTGCAGTACCCTTAAAAGAAGATGCTGTGGCGGGGCCATTTCTAACTACTTCCGGGGCTCACAGTTTGAGAACATTTTCTCAAACCGTAACTCACTTGAGGTTGATGCTCATGAAGTGGGCTTCTGGGACTACCAGTCCTTTATCACTGCCTCTGCTGATTACCAGCCTTATGGCTTTGGAACCACCTACAGGAAACTCCTGGGAATGAAGGAACTTGCAGCTTTTCTGGCCCATGTTGCTACCAAAACATCCTGTAAGTTATAACAATATTGCGAATATATTTAATTTCACAACTTGTTGAAACAATGTTGTGGATTATTCAATTTCACAACTTGTTGAAGTGGTCGACTGTAAATGGTAAAAAAAAAAAAAAAAGAGTTTAGGTAAAAAGTTCTAGGTAGAGCTAATCACCACTCAGGCCGTCTACTTTAGTTTGACGTGAAATTGGATGTGTCCTTAGATTTATTGTGTGAGATAAGAATTTCTGTTTTGATTTATGCTTGATGACTTATTTTGTGTCTAGGTTTGAGTTCATAGGCTTTACATAGATTTGAAAGTTTCAAGTTTTTGTAGAAATTAAGTATGTACTTAATTTGTTTGAGGACTTCATTTTATTGTATATTAGGCCTATGGTGACTGTTTGCATTGGATTGTTTCAAATTGAATAAATCTTAAGAAAATATGATAATTTTTTTTTAATCTCTCTTTGCTAATTAACTTTAGGACAAAATTTATCTACAAAATTGATTGTAGCCTAAAATTACAACTTTACCGAATAAAATAAATATTACTACATATTTTAAAAATCTAACCATTGAATTGCATGTTCTTTACGCTCTTAATACACATGTCAAATTTTATGTTAATTTGATATTATTTACTATATGATCCATAAGCTTATATTTTATGCATAATTTTAAAATACAAAAATTTGCAATTTAAACAATTTATTAATGACATAGTTATTAATCTTTAATTTTTTTTGAAAATATTGCAAGTATGAAGAATATAAGAAGAAGATTTCATCCAATGGTGAATTTGTCAAAATTCAATAAAGTTATTGTGGGGACTCAATTTGGCTTGACCCTGAGTGATGGGTTTACAGCCCAATAAGCCCAAACAATAAATTTATAGAGAGTGGGGTGAAAGGTTTAGGTGCTGACCGTCGATCACCAAGTAGGAATTTTCTTACAACGAAGAAAAGGGCTAAGAGTTTTTCTCTCAAGGGGGGAGATGCTCCTCGGCCCGTGGCCGAGGAGGCCTTATCGTTCTCTTTTTTCTTCCCCCCTTCTCTTCACTTTACTAACTTTTCTTTTATAGTTTTCATCTTCCTATCCCCTCTCTCCATCTGTTGATCATCTATTTGCCTTCTTATCTGGCCATCCGTCCCATCAGAGGCCTTATCGGTATTCAAGTGGTTCACTCTGATCAACGTTATCCTGCCAAGGGGTTACCTCCCCATTAATGCGGCCAGGGGGAGTTAGTTGAATGCATTAAATGTGAGAATGACAGCTTACTTTGGGGTTAGTCTCTCTCTCTAAAATCCCCCTCGTCAGGCCGAGGATGAGGTGGTCCTCGGTGTGGATTGGGAAAAGAGGCTTCCCCTAAGTTAGCCTAGCAACACTAACAAAAAATGGCATATGCTCCTCGGCCTGGGCCTTGGGCCTGTTTCGTGATGGGCCGAGGCTGTGAGGCTCACAGGCCCCACAATAGCCCCTCAAAACCCTGCTGCACGTTCCTTGGGACGGGGAGGAGGGTTTTGATACTCGCGGGTACACGGAC
>NW_027070355.1:145096-182095 GCF_002906115.3 Quercus suber
TCCATCTGTTGATCATCTATTTGCCTTCTTATCTGGCCATCCGTCCCATCAGAGGCCTTATCGGTACTCAAGTGGTTCACTCTGATCAACGTTATCCTGCCAAGGGGTTACCTCCCCATTAATGCGGCCAGGGGGAGTTAGTTGAATGCATTAAATGTGAGAATGACAGCTTACTTTGGGGTTAGTCTCTCTCTCTAAAATCCCCCTCGTCAGGCCGAGGATGAGGTGGTCCTCGGTGTGGATTGGGAAAAGAGGCTTCCCCTAAGTTAGCTTAGCAACACCAACAAAAAATGGCATATGCTCCTCGGCCTGGGCCTTGGGCCTGTTTCGTGATGGGCCGAGGCTGTGAGGCTCACAGGCCCCACAGTTATAGTCTTAGGTTACAACTAATTTTGTAACTAAATTTTGTTCTTAAATTTAATAGCTAGTTTAATATATGGGTACTTAAAGATAAGATAATTAAGGTCAACATTAAGAGTTTTTAATACTGAAATACCAATTAAATCATAATTGAAATGAGCATCATAATAGATAATTTGAGAAATAAATAAAAAAGCACTTTCAGTTTGAAATATCCAAACCAAGCAAACTTTAATTTGAGGAAGTTGTGTTCAAAAAGGAGGGTAAGTTTTAATTCTTTCTTGGTGTTTAGTTAATTAATATGTTAAGAATTGATACTACAAGAGGTATAATTTGGGCTTATCGTGTTAATTTGATGAAAAGATTAACAATATATATTGTTTATGGCTGAGTTGGGATGAGAATTATGATTCAAGTCAACTCTTAATTTAGTTGTTGATTCTGTCATTTTCAAATAAACAGAAATAAGCATTAGGCTTAAACTGAATCTACTGATAGTGTTTTAAGTAGATTATTTTCTCCTAAGGAAAAAATGGGCTTGAGATTAAATGAATTTTTTGGAACACTGCGTATGATGATATGGCTTTTTATAATTTTGTTTTTGAGTTACAATCAATGACCCTTTGCTCACTCAATCTCTATGCAATGTAAATGTGGATGATATTTTTTAGGTGGATCTAAAGTGGCCACCAAGGAACCATTAGCTTGTGGTTTATGCTATAACAAGGAAATGAATTCCAGCTCGTATTATTGTGATGAGCAATACAAAAGCACTTATCCATGCACTCCTGGAGTTGCATACTATGGCCGGGGTGCTCTACCTATCTATTGGTATTTACCTATTTAATCTCATTGGCAATGATCAGTACATCCTTTAAATCTTTGCATTCGAATTATTTTCACATCTTCAATTTTGTCCTAAGTTAAAACTTCTTTGGAAGTTGTATGTATATTTGTCAAAGAAACATTAAAACAAAATCCTTTTCTATCTGTAAAAGATCTTTGATAAAAGCATATGCAACCAAATATTTGGTAAAACTGGATATGGGCATTTCGTTAGTTAAAAGACGTAAACATTTTTGTCTACAACCCCAAGACTTGTATGTATGTGTCTTTCGTTTCCAACCCTTGAAGAATCTGTTGTAAGTTAATTCATAGTTACATATACACCACAATCCAAACAGTTTTCTATCTTGGTGCTTTCAACAGGAATTACAATTATGGAGAAGCCGGTAGAGCCTTGAAGGTGGATTTGTTGAACCATCCGGAAAATATATTGAACAAAAATGCTACCTTGGCCTTTCAAAGTTGCAATTTGGAGGTGGATGACTCCAGTGAAGAAGCATCAACCTTCAGCACATGATGTCTTTATTGGTCACTGGAAACCCACTAAGTATGATACTTTGGCCAAGCGGGTTCCTGGTTTTGGCACTACCATGAATGGCTTTATGGAGATCTTGTTTGCGGCCAAGATGATAACGACTTCATGAACAACATCATCTCCCATTACTTATATTACCTTGATCTTATGGGTGTTGGCCAAGAAGAAGCTGGGCCTCATGAATTGCTTAGTTTTTCTCAACAGGTTTCTTTCAATCCATCCTCTTCCTCCTCCTTGAACGGTTGAACTACATGTATTTTGTTGATAGATAGCCCCTTCTTTCTTGAGCTAATCCTTTTGTAAGTTAAAGCATTAACTTTGCCTGTCAAACTGTCTTCCTTGGTATGAAGCTATAGAATCTATCAAACTGTTTTCTTTCGTAATAAATTACAAAAGGAAAGGTTCAAACGTAAAGGAGGGAATAGGATATAAAATCTATCAACTGTCTTCCATCGTACGAAGCTAAACTAGTTTAGGGATCTACAGTTATGTTGACTTTGCCTGTCACTTGCTAATGTTGTGTAATTTTAGAGAAATATTTTTGTTTTCAGTCTTGGAGTATTGGATATGAATGCATAAACCATTGTAAGGTTGTGAACTTGTAATTATTCAATATGCATTTGGTTGTGAAATCTTGGAATATTATATATTTCAAGCAATCTCTCTGATCCCCCCCACTTCTGCGCTTCTTGTTTATTGCTCCTTTATTTTGGTCTAATATTAAGAGAGAAGAAAAAAAAGAAGAAGAAATAATGCTATTATTGGGGCTCTTACATGCCCCCAATTGGCAAAAGAAATCTTCAAGATTTCTATGGAATGCTGATTAACGGGTTTATTCATTGTTGGAATGGTATTTAAAAGGGAAAAAAGAAAACAACAAAAGAAAGGTCCTTGAAGGCTTAAGGAATTTTCTTCGTGAAGATTTTCAAAACTTTCTGACTGAGATGAGATTTTTATTTAGTATAAAATATATATATATATATATATATTTTGTTTTGTATTTCTTTAATTCCTAATTTTAAAACCTTAGAAGCTGATTTACTTTCCGTATTGGCCCATCGAATAATTAGAATCCCTACTTCCCCTTAGAGAAGAGTTATTGGTGTGTAAACTGTGAATTCCATATGTGAATGTGAATGAAATATACCAGTTGATGTAGACCATCACTCCCAAGTCCACTTTGGCACAGAAGCACATATTGGTCTTTCTCTGTGTCTCTCTGTTTTAATTACGGTTTCCCTTTATTCTAGTGAAATATAGGGGCTTTTGTTTATTAATTTATTTAAAAATTGGATGAAAAATATTTAGAATAATGCTAAGGACACCCCTCTTCACACCTATATTTATGTCTTGCTTAAGAGCAGACAACTTGTGATTAGTGCATAAGTTGATACAATATGCTTAAGTACCAATGATGAACTTGTAGAAGTATTGAAATCCAATTATGAATTGACACTTAAGTAGAGTGTGAATTTGTGTGTGAAAGGGAATGTGTTTGTAGGTGAACTGAAAGCTTTATAATCATATAAAACCATATATCAAACAATAACTACATGGTCACTTAAATAATATCTTTCGGGGTTTCAACATCATTTTCTTTGAACAAATAATGGCTTCTTTTTTTTTTTTTTAAGTGATAGGGCAAAAGTTTTCACTCAATTGAATGTAATGCACCCGAAACTAGAATCCACCATGCACGTGTTTAAACACTTAAACCTTTCCTCTTGTAATGTGTTGAATGAGTTGAATAAAAAAAATTAAAAAAAAAAAAAATCTTAACCTCAAAAATTGTACTATGGAATCCTGTAAGTTTGGGTGGTACTTCTGTCTCCCTCAAATGGGAGAAGACAGGTTTATTCCATGGGGTCATAAAAAATTTTATGTCCATGATAGGGTGAATTTTTATTTTCATTTCATATTTAAAAAGTATTATTAAATTATAAAGTAAGATAATTATAAGTTTACATTGTTCACATTTGTTTAGTCTACCATATAAGATTTAAAATTGCAAGTATGTAAACTAAAGAATTTTTCCATAAAGTTAATCAATGAATGAACTGAATTTGTTAAACAAGGTTTTAGGGTGTAGTTACTCAAAATAAACATGGTTAGGATTTTGAGGCCCCATTCGGGCTAGATTAGGCCTGTGGCCTAGCATAACACCGAATTAGAACCTCTGCCCCAGTGGAATAAAGAAAGACCGCTTGGGTTTTTTTCTTGCAAAAATTAAATAGTTAATTTAAATTATTTTCTTTTCGGTGTGCGCATAAAATTAATTTAAGTTTAGAATGCAGAATTCACGTGTTTCTTCTAACTCTATTCCTTCTCAAGTAATAGATTTTGTAGTGGCGAACCACTTTCGGAAGGGAGGGACCCATGAATTAAGAGACCGTTTGGGATGTGCGTTAGTGTTGGCGTTGCACGTTTTCAGCCTTTTTTTTTTTTTTTTTTTTTTTTTTTCACGCGTCCCCAGCTTTTCAGAGACAGTGTTACTGTAGCAACACTGTTGCGGCTACTGTTTATTGAACAGTAGCCGCAACATGTGACTTTTCCACCAACTTTTACTGTTTACGGACCTACAATTTTCACTTTTTAACAACTTTTTCATTAAAAATAGGTCCCACGGTACTATTCACACATTTAAAAATTATTTTGCTACAGTATTTTTCAGTTTTCAGTTTCAGTTTTCAGTTTTCAGCTGTATCCAAACGGGCCCTAAGTCTATGATCCATCGCTTCTTCTAGATTTTTAAGGATACTCTACTAATAAATTTCTTTAAATCGTAACTACTCTTTTATAATTTAAGGGTCTAGATTCTGTCACATCAACACTCAATTAATAATATTTTTAAAATAATAAAATAATGTCGCAAACAAAACAATTAAGATTATTGTCAGTAGAATGTTGACATGGTAAAATTTAGAAAATTAAATCATTAAAAAATGATTAAGATTTAAAGAAATCTATTTGATAGAGTACCCTAAGAAATCTAGAGGATCTGAATCTGTTTTTTTTTTTTTTTTAAATATTTTTACAAGTCCCTGGTCCATTGCTAATCCTTGTTGGTTGTTGCTTACTCCTCTACATCATCCAACTATCAATATTAATATTTGAATACTAATTTATGGCCAAAGTCTATAAATGGACCTATGTATTCAAATTTACTTAACAAAAAGAAAATATTTTGTTTTTTTATTCAAAAGGTGATGTCTTTATTGATAAGATAAAAGTATAAAAAGATAAAAACAGATTAGGTATGGACTAAATAGTGACTAAATTAAATCAATTGTTTATGACTTGCAATTTGACTATCTTTCCATTTCCTTCTCCCAGCAGCCAGCACAGCATGTACCCAGTTTATTATAAATCGCAACTTCTTCTTACAGCCCCTTAATAAGTGAAGGTAAAGACTTTTCTCCGGTCTTTACCATTGTTAATCAATGTTACATGCAAAATTAATGGAGTATAAATTTAAATGGTGTGTACTCTTGACAATATTGGCATCTATGTTAGTGCTTGTCAATTGTGATGAGTCTTCTGTGAAGCCCTCATTTGTGGTGCATTTGGAACTATATTTGGGTGTAAGGACTGTTGGGAAATTTAGACCCCAGTTGATAGAATTAACAAATATTAAACCCAAGTTGTTAATTAGATTTATTATGAATAAATCTTGTTAAAACAAATAAACATCAATATTATGTCAATATCATGCATAGCGGAATAGTAAATAAGACAAGATATAATGACTTAGGAAAATCAATGAAACAAACTAGTTTCACAATAAAAAACCTGGAGGGAGACCTTCCCGAAAAGCAATTCATTATAGTAAAGAGAAGTTTCAGATCTAGTACAAAACCTTTGTCCCTAAACTCTACAATCCCTGTAGATGAACTTATAGCAGAAACCTTCTACCACTTCAGAACCTCTGAATTCTTCAATATATGAACGCCATCCTTTTGCACGGATCTCAATATGTGACTAACCAATGATGCACGGATCTTAATACATGACTAACTCACCAACTTGAAGAAGATTGTTAGCTGTAAAGTTCTTTACTTCATCAATAATGAAGATCAGGAAGTATTTGGTTACAAAAAGCTAAGATGCAAAAGACGCAGTAACTTCTTGCAGAGAGAATAAGACACTAGATCACAGTCTACAAGTGTTCTCCTTATGTAACAGCCTTTAAAAAAAGCCTTATATATGTTTAGGGTTGTAAGAAAAGAAACCCTACACATACATATCAACAGGAGCTGAAAATCAGATCTGGAAATTCTGATTTCGTAGATCTCGACAAATTCAGCTTCTGTCGAGCTTCTGTCGAGCTTCATTCTTAAAAGTCTCGATAGATACTATTTTTGTCGAGGTATCTGTCGAGTTTTAATGAACAGTTTTTCTTCATTTGTTTCTTGGTCCAATTTTCATGACTTTAATACTTGGCTTGAACAACATGTTTTTTGAAGTACTAAAGCCATCCTAGATCTACCTAATTACAAGTAAAGTGCACTTTGTCAAAAGATTAGCCAATTACATAAAATGTCTCTAATAAGGACTCTCCTAGATGCGACATGCGTCTACCTAATTATAACCCCCGATGTTGTGAACCAAACGCATGCTGTGTCAAGGGGGCTGTTTCTGACTACTTCCAGAATGAACAGTATGAGAAGATGTTCTCAAACCGTAACTCCCTTGAGGCCCATGCAAAGGGCTTCTGGGACTACCACTCTTTTATCACTGCCTCTGCTCACTTCCAGCCCTTTGGCTTTGGTACTACCTACATCAACTAGAACTTCATGGGAACCAAGGAAATCACAACTTTTCTTGCCCATGTTGGCACCAAAACCTCCTATAAAGAGGAGTTTTTTTTTTTTTTTTTTCTAAGAAACTATATCCTGTGAGTAGTTTAGACTTCAGAGTATTTGTTTTGTGAACTTCAATTTGGGGTTTTGCGTTGTTGGTTGGGTTGAATATGAATGTGTTTAGGGACTTCTTTTTCATTTGACTATGATGTCATAGGTGAGGGTTGAAATTTTGTAGGGGTTTAAGTAAGTAAACTTGATCAGAATGTGTATTATTGTGTTTGAAGACATAATTTTGTTATATTGTAGGCATAGGCTCAAATTGATCCCCCCCATCTATCAAATTATTCAAAAGAATTTTTTTTTTAATAAAAAAAAAACCTTTTGCTAACCCCATTAAAACATTTGATTACCTCTCTCTCTCTCTCCCTCTCTCTCTCTCAAATAATTAAAAATGTTATATACTACCACGCAACACTTCATGCTCGACTAACAAGTTTGGTGGTAAACATTGGAGACAATTACATTTTACCACCCTAATTATGCCATATCCTACACTTCGCTCCCTTAACTTTCCAAATACATGTTTTGCACATAATTACCCTTATTACATTTTACACCGTAACGTTGAGTTAGTTGTTAACTTGGATGGAAACCAAAGTTTAGAGTACAAAGTGTAATCGGGAGTATAGTTTAGGGTGACAAATTGTAATTCCTTCTTTGTTTTGTGATTAAGAAAATATACAATTGAGTCTTTTCACACAGTGTCGTAATTTTCTATTCAAGTTTACAGCAAACTTGACGTCGGAGTGCAAAGTATAACAAGAATCATAGTTTAGAATGCAAAATGTGAATTCAAAAAGTTTAGGGGGAAAAATGTAATGAGGGTTACAATTTAAGGTGATAAAGTGTAATTTCTCAAAACAATTGCTTACCTAAAGATAGATATTATTGATTATTTGATATGTCAAAAACATCTACATTTAGTTTGAAATATTCCAACCAAGAAAGCTTTAATTAAATGGTTGGAAATGGATTTTAATGTTTTAATCCTTTTATGTCGTTTAGTTATTAAGGGTATGTTTGGTATATTATAATAGCTCATGTAATGAAATAGTTATTCAAGTGTAATAGCAATTCAGTCATTTGTTTACATCTTTATTATATGGATTAGTTATTAAATTGGAATGACTATTATTTGAATTGAAGAATAGCTATTCCTATTTAAAAATTGATGTAATAACTATTTCTTAGTGCATATAATAGGTTTTAAAATTAATATATTTCCAAAAATATAAAGTTTTCTTATACATCATCTTTTACAACCAAACTTATGAATAGTAATAGTTATTCCATTACAATGTCTTCTATTCTCAATAATAAAGATTAATATTTCTAATGTAATCAAATCTACATTCAGTGTTCCAAATATACCCTAAATGTCTTAAGAATTGATGTATAATTTTAGCTTTGTTACATATTATATATTATTAAAATGATTTAACTGAAAATGAATGTTATAAAAAATGTTTAATTACTATTTTGATTTTTCAACTATATGGTAAAGGTCAATTTGGTCCCTCAATTTTGTTAATTTAGTTCTTCAACTATTAATTATACCAATTTAATCCTTCAAAATTTAAAATTAAGTAAAAATAAATCAAAATCAAATCAATTTCATCTTTTTAAAAAATTAATTAATGTGGAAGATAGAATACAAGTTAAAAAGTTATTATAAAAATGTAAAAATTTTAAAATCAAATCAATTTCAACTCTTAATTCTATTAATATTTATAAATGGACAATTGCCTAAGGATGAAATTGACTCAATTTTAAATTTTGAGGGACTAAAATGATACATTACTAGTTGAGTGACAAAATTGAATTTTACCCAATAATTAAATGATCAAATTCGTAATGTAACCTAAAATAATTAACAAATTGTATTATTCCGGCAATAGGAGCCAAGATGGGATGAGATTTATGATTCAAATATTAAAATACCTTTTGAATCCTACATTTTTAAAGTAAATGATGGAAGCATTGGCTTGTAAGTGAGTCTACTCATAGTCATAGAGTGGTTTAATTATTTTCTTTAAAAAAACAAATTACGTTGAAACTAAATTAATTTGAAGCACAATGTCTCGATCAACAAACTATAGTAAACTACATATGAGCAATAGCTAATAATCACTCACTCACTCAATGTCCATGCAAAGTAAAAGTGGATGATATTTTTCAGGTGGACATAAAGTGACAACTAAGGAACAATTAGACTGGAGTTTATGTAATAATAAGGAAATGAATTCCAACTCAGATTACTGTGACGAGCACTACAAAAATGCTTATCCATGTGCTCCTGGAGTTGCATACTATGGCCGGGGTGCTCTACCTATCTATTGGTATCTACCATTTCAATTACACTAACAATTATCATACATTCTTTATATCTTTGCATTTGAATTATTTTCTCATCCTATGTCATTCAATTTTATCTTAAGTTGAAACTTCGTTAAAAGTTTTATGTTTCCATATTAAGAAACATGATAAGAAATCATTTTCTACCATAATTCAAACATGAGTACCTAAGTGAAGCATTCTTTAAACAAAATCTAGGTAACCAATTCCTAGAAAAAAAAAACACATGCAGACTACTTTTTGGTAAAACTAAATACAATCATTTTGTTAGTTAAAAGATGCATATAGTTTAATTTACAACCCTAAGTGCGCCTTTTGTTTCCTTCCCTTAGATGAATTGATTGTAGATCAATTCATTGTTGCATGCCACAATCCTAATGATTGTATTTATTGTTGCTTTCAACAGGAACTACAATTACGGAAAAGCAAGTAAAGATTTGAAAGTAGATTTGTTGAACCATCTAGAATACATTGAACAAAATTCCACCTTGGCCTTCCAAGTTGCAATTTGGAAGTGGATGAAGCCAATTAAAAAGCATCAACCTTCAACACATGATGTCTTCACTGGTTATTGGACACCCACCAAGAATGACACTTTAGCAAAGAGAGTTTCTGGTTTTGTTGCTACCATGAATGTTCTCTATGGAGATCTTGTTTGTGGTAAAGGTGATAATGAGTCCATGAACAACATCATCTCCCATTACTTATCTTACCTTGATCTTATGGGTGTTGGCCGAGAAGAAGCAGGGCCTCATGATGTGCTTAGTTGTGCTAAGCAAGTTGTTTTCAATCCATCCTATTCCTCATCTCCTTGAGCTTTGTTTGGTATTAGTAGTATGTTCCTTGTTGAACTAATCTTTTTGTAATGTCATTAATAAGAAAAAAAGAGTTTGTTCAAACATGAAGGGAGTAAGAGTTTGTTTAAACTATTTGTAGTGATTGGCTTTTGCTAGTACTGTTTTGTAAGTCTTGAGATATAGTTTTTCTATTTGAATTTTCTAAGTTGTAGAATTTTTTGGTGTAGATTTTATATGAACCTTTCTATAATTGTATAACATATATTTTAGTTGTGAAATCTTGAAATGTATTCCATTTTTCTGCTCTTTTGTTTTATTAAGCATTAATTACATATGAAAAAAAGTTGCATTTATTTTTGGTCTAAGGTCAACATTTTTTTTTTTTTTTTGGAGAGAAGGTCTAAGGTCAACATAAATGAAAGAAATATGTTGTTATTGGAGATTCTCATATGCAAGGACCAACTTTATTACAATTTGAGGTCTAATGATATTACTTTTAAGTTTTTTTTTTTTTTTTTTTTGTTAATATCAAATAATTAAGATTTTTTCTCTCTCTTTTTTTTTTTGTTTTGTTTTTTTTTTTTTAATTGTGAGAGACCATGCCCTCGCCTATTTTTGGTGTTGGGCCAAACCCATTTGAATGTGTAGAGTCGTGTTATTACCTTTCAAAATGCAGGTTTGATTGATTATATTTTTTCCTTTAAATTAAGGGTTTTATAATGGAGTCACCACTTATTTAATTGTTGAATAAATAATAAAATAAAAATAGAAAAATTCATCATTTATTGATTTGAGAAGAAATTTACATTGATCATAAGAAATCACATAACTTTGGCCCTAGATACAATCTAAATAAAGTACATGACTTTGTTTTTTAGTTACAATCTAGAAATTGAAAATTATAAAGATAAGTATTGATTTATCAACTCTTGATCTAAGCTCAGAGGTTATGTTACAAGGTGGGAATGTGTTAGGCACCTATCTTGCCCGATGAAACTGGTCTTCTAGATTATGGTGGCCAACATTCATATTATATCATCCAATATGTTATCAATCAATTTGCATGTTCATTGCTTTGCTTGAATTTAATGGGTGTGGATGGTGATATTCTAGATTCAAGAATTTGAGAGAATGATGAAATAAACATATTTTTAAAAAATTTTATGTGGTTAAAATCAAAGCTAGTGTTATGCATGAACATGTGATAAACAACCAAGAACATGTGAAGAACGCATATGAATATTTAAGAACCTTTAAAAATATTCAAGGAATTTAAATAAACATTAGAATGCTCTAATCTTAATCTCATCATAGTAATATAAAAAACCAATTAGGTAAAGGGATTATACCTACATGCAAGATCTACACAGTGGAGGAGAAGACTCTTGGTGGAGGTCATAAGGGTGGAGTAGAAAAGAAGAACTAGGAGAGAGAAAGTGAGTCTCACTCAATACCTTGAGTCCAAGGAAGGCCAAGATATAACGAGACTATTTTACTTCACTAGAACTCAAGAGATGAGAAGATAGGGTGTTTCTCTCTCTTGGAATGCAAGAGAGAGGGGGTTTATATAGTTGTAGTGAAAAAAATATGAATGAAAGATTATTTAATGAGGGTTAACAAAGGATCAAAAGGAATCACGAACCTAGACATTAAATGTAGAAATTGGTGGGAGTGATGAGCAAGAAAAATTTGGTTTTTCTTGTAACTATTGTAACTAGGGATGGCAATGGGGCGGGACAGGGCCGAAGGATGGGATCTTTGTACCCGCCTCGCATGGTTGTCGCCTTTCCCTGTCCCCGCCCGCCCCAAGGTGCAGGGCATACTACCTTGCCCCATCCCCGCCCTTAGGGCCCCGCCCTGCCCCTAATACAATTTTATATATATAAATAAATTTTTTCTACAATAATATAAATCACAATGAAACAAAATGTTTTAAAATCCAAGCATTTAAATAAACCAAGTACTTAAATAGTCTAATACGTAACAACATAATTCAAAATTTCTTATAACAAAATAAACATTGTCTTTGCTTGAACAAAATCATCAAGGATACTTGACTAGTTCTTTAACAAAATAAACATAACAAAATAAACACTGTCTCATAATAAATAAAAATTGACTAGTTCTTTAAGAATGATTTTCGCTTTCTCCCAATGTAGTGACACAACTTTCTTCTTCATCATCAGAATCATCAAGGATGTTTTGGAATGTATTAGCTTCAATTCCATCTACAATAGATGAAAGGCCTAAAAAAAGTAAAACAAATTCAATCAAACAATTGAAAAATACAATGAAGAATGCAGCAACATAAATCATTAAATAGATTAACTAGTAAACTTGATTACTTTTGATTTCAGCCCATAACCAATTTTGAGCACACATCAATGCCTCCACTGTCTTTGCATGAAGTTTACTACGATGTGGAATTAGCAACCTACCACTTGTGCTAAATGCTGACTCCAAAGCAATAGTTGACACTGGAATGGCTAGGATATCCTTGCAATACGTTGCAAAGTAGGATACTTAGGCCTGTTAGATTTCTACCATGCCAAAAATATCAAACTCCAAAGTTCTTGGCATTAGATCATCCTCAAGGTAATGCTCCAACTCCAATTTAATATTCCCACCCTTTTTTTTTTCTAACTAAGATATTTTCAAAGTCCATAAGGGAGTCATCAACTTGTGGATCCTCACTTACACAAGTGCCACGAGTACCTTCCCTACCCATTCTCCCAGAAGTATAGTCACAAATCATTTCATAACAAGTATCTCTAACCTTTTGAATTTCATTTTTAGCTTCGTCACCATAAATAAGAGGAAAATAATATTCCAACAATTCGATCTTATATCTTGGGTCTAAAATGGTTGCCACAGCCATCATAACACCATGAATCACATTCCAATAACAGTCAAATTTTTCTAACATTTTAAATGCCATTCTCCTAATCATATCACTTGGATTGTGAACCAAGAATTCAAAGCTATTTTTATTTCACACACCTTGGGAAAAAAAAGATTAGCTATAGGATATGAGGTACCTGAGAATAGCTCTGTAACCTTGTAAAACAATGCCAGTCTCTCACATATACTACTTGCCATCTCCCATTCTTCCTCTTTTAGAATGTACTTATAAGATGACTCCCTTTGGCTCAATCGAAAAAAGACATCTCGATACTCTATAGCAATAGAAAGCATAAGATAGGTAGAGTTCCAGCGAGTCTTACAATCAAGGGCTAGTTCTTTGGTATATTCAACATGTAATTGTCGAGCCGTATCTCTAAATCGTTGCTTTCTTTTTGTTGGTCCAGTCCAAAATCCCACACTCTCACGAACCTTCTCAATGCATGATCCAATAACATTCAAACCATCCCAAACAATCAAATTAAGAACATGTGCTGCATAACGCATATGCAACATTGATCCACGCATAACAAGTGCACTACATTGAAGCTGATCTAGTATAATATATATAACAGCATCATTGGTACTACAATTGTCCACTGTCATAGTAGATAACTTCATATCAATGTTCCATTCCAACAAGGTTTGTAAAAGGACATCAGAAAGCACTTCTTTTGTATGTGGAGATGACACATAAATAAACCTAAAATAAGAAATTTAAATTATTATAACTAACAATGAAATAAGTTCATACAATATTTGAAAAGAATTTTTAAAAAAATGAATATATACTTAAAAAAATGTACCTCATAACTCGGCTTTGTAATCTCCACAAATCATCAATGAAGTGTGTCGTTACAACAATAAACCCTCGCTTTTTGTTTTGTGAAGTCCACATATCAGTGGTAATTGCGATTCTTTTCTATTTCATGCATTGATTTCTCCCTTTCATGATCATAGATGCCCATAATGTCCTTCTTGATTGTGTTCCTACAAACCATCTTGAACAATGGTTGAAGAGAAGTTGAATATCTTCTAAAGCCAATGTGATCAACTATAGAAGGGGATACTCATGCAAGATGATCATATGAGCAAGTTCTTTTCTTGATTCATCTTGATCAAAATGATAAGCATTCACACTTGCCATTGAGTCCACATTATGTTGATCCCTCACCAAAATATTTTGTTTCATATCCCTAATATCCTTAAACTTAGTGGTCATGCAAATGTCTAGTACCATTTTTAGACCCCCCCCCCCTACAAGCAATCTTGTACAATAGTTGCACTCAGCTTTGTCTTTCCCATCAACTTTCCTTTTCTTAAAATGATTCCACACAACTGATTTCAACCTCCCTCGTTCCTTAATTATCTCATTGTTAGGTTGGGCTTGGGCATCTTCCGGCCTATCCAACGTTGTTGAACAGGTGGTTGTATTATCTTCATCTACCATAATTGAAGATTGATGGCTGTCAATGGGTGTGATAGATGGATTGGAGCTACCATTGTTTTCACTTAAAGTCATTCCTAAAAAAATNACCCCCCCCCCCCCCCCACAAAAAAAAAAAAAAACCCACGTTATATAACCCATCTCTACCCTATTCGGGATTTTGCTACAATTGCTCCCCATTTTTAGGGAGCACTACTCATTGCCAATTTTATTTTATTTTATTGATTTTCTAATCTCTCTCTCTCTCTCTCTCTCTCTCTCTTGCACGCTGGGCACTGTTGTTGCATGGCTCGGCACTGGCTGGTGGTAAGCGGTGCAACTTTGTTACAATTTGAGATCTAATTAGATAACTTTTAACTTTTTTTTTTTTTTTTTAATTTCAGATACTTAAAGATTTTTTTTCTTTCATTTTTGTGTGATTGTGCTTATTGTAATACCCCAATTTTGATTTTATAATTATCACTATACCTTGTTCGTTTTAATATAGAATTGAGGTACTATATGTGTGTGCATAGTAAGATGGGAATAGACAATTTTGTGGTGTTACCAAAATAGGTGAGAAAATTAAAATTTTAATGCATACAATTTAGTGTGGCAGTTAAAATGATAAATAAATAAATAAATAAAAGAATATGTTTTATGGGCCTCTTGGAGACTGAAGAGATAAGTTCAAGTGAGTTTCAAACTCTAGCCTACTACCCCACTAAGCCCACATCTTTGATGTGTTGAATATAAGGTGGAGGAAAAACTAAATTAGGGTTTCATCACTAAGGAGGCTAAGAGGTGTTTTTTCTTGGAGTTTAGAACACGCACAATTGAAAAGGCAGCCAAAGAATTCCAGGTATGATTTTCAATTGTTAGAATCAAAGAATCAAAGGTTTAGAATTTTATAATGGATCACAATCTTAATATATGTATAGGACTTTTACGTTTTCATTAGGATATATATATATATATATATATATATTTAATAAGTCAACCATGCTGCCACCGTTTTCCTTGCCGTTGGGATTTTGCTATTAAACCATGAATAAGGCTGCATAGTGTTCACACTAGGCTGCTCACATTTTGTCAAAGTTCATGTTCTCTGACGGATAAAGTGGCGGCCTTGGTAGTCTTTGCCTAGACTTTGACTATAATGAACCATTAGAGATCAACACGTTTACAATTCTTTCAAAGGTTAATGGCAGACTTATTTCTCTTACCCAAATTCTATTTTCATCTCAAACTAATGCTTAGATATTTAATACATTAGGGCCAACGATATTAAGTCCATGAACAAGTCAGAGTAAGTTTTGGCCCACGTTTCTCATTGGGGTTATATATTAAATCCTAGGTTTGCCCATAATGTGTATTTTAGAACAAAGTTTCAGTTATAGAGCCTAAATTCATGTTTCAGGTTTTACTTTTGTTTAGGACATATATTAAATCCTAAGTATTTGGCTGTTGGCTCTAAGTTTTGATAAATTTATGGAAACATATTCTTGGGTAGAGAGGTTTTGCATTAGTGTTATTGTTTAGTTCAGCAAGTATAATGTTAGTGAGTCAATTTGTATAAGTCAATAAGATTTATATTTTGTGAAGGATATTAAGTAATTTTCATGATTGAATATAGGTCTTATTTAAGAGTATTTTGAGGCTTTTTGGAGGTTGTTTCGACTGGACTTTCAGAGCAATCCAAGTGCTGTAAGTAATTATGCATAATATGCACAAGTTTTGTCCATTAGGTTCTTAGAAGTTAAAAGTTTTCAAAAGTTTTGTATTTTTTAAGCTTATGTTTTCTAAAGTCTATTAAAAGCATTTTTACAACTTTGAAAGAGAAACTTCGAGTTTTAAATAATGTTTCAAAGAGAAACTTTGAATTTTAAATGAAGTTTTGAATGTCTAAGTCTTATTTAAAAGATGATTTCTAAACTAAACTATTTTCAGAAAACAATTGAGTTTCAAAGTAAGTTTTCTAAAAAGGTTCTTGTCCTTTAAGTTTGTTTAAAACTAAACGATTTCAAAGTCATATTCTTATTTTCTAAATGGTATTTATGACGTTTCTTTTAGCAAATTGGGTTTTCAAACTTACTCAAGAATTGTAAAAAAAAAAAAAAACATTTATAGAAACTCTTCAGTTCTTATTCATTCCCTAAGGGAGTCAAGCACCCTTGATTTATGTTCTATTCGATATTGTGATCTTTGATATGCCTTTGTGTTTGGAATAATTGTTAATATCAAGTGAATTATTATATTTTGTATAAACTTTGTTTTGTGATATGTAACTCAAAATAAGTGTTTTTAGAATTGATCAAATATATTAGATGTATGTGTAAATCCGCTCACAGGATTGTATGTGAGAATATGTGTTGATCCCTCACCAGCAGGGGTTAGATGTTGGTATCCGCTCACAGGATTGTATGTGAGAATATGTGATGTGTATATGTGACGCTATGCTCTGATCAATTATATGTATGTGTTTTCTAATTATTTTAAGATGTGATTTCATATGTAGTAAGTGATTCGTTATATGTTTTGGAATAATTTTTTTTTATATCATTGAATGAGTTTGTGAAAAATCAAAATACTCGTGCTTTGCTTAACTCTATTCTATTGTGTATTCTATATAATTACTTACTAGATGTGGCTAGTCCCATCAATTATTATTTTTCAGATTGAAGTGTAGTTGGGAATATAGGACCTTCTGATCGCTTTGTAAGGTGCAAGGTTGAGTGTGGAAGTTGTAAGCGATTTCTATATTACTTGAAGACTTATAGAATTTTAGTTATCCTTATTTTGTAACTCATGTTTTATTTTTGGAGATTATTTCCAATTTGTGGAGTTTAGATTTTTGTAAGAGGTTATTTATTAAGAGCATTGTTTCTTTGGAGTATTAATTTATTTTGGATCAACTATGTTCATTGAGTTATATAAGTTCAGTAGGTTAGTCATGCATCTAAACTCATGTTCCATGGATTCGGGTCGTGACACTTATCCTATGGTAATGGGACAAAATTGGTAAGCAAAGTCCTTATTCTATGGTAAGGGGACAAAATTGGTAAGCAAACCCATAAAACACACACACAAAAAAAAAAAAAAAAAAAAAAAAAAAAAAAAAAAAAAAAAAAAANTTATCTAAAACAAAATAATACAAAGATAAGTAAAACAAATACACAAGTTTTATTTCTACACAATATCAACATTCTAAAATATAAAACAAAATTACAAATAACTTATTGGATAACTCATTTGATAAAGAATAAAAACATATAAGAAATTTACAATCTTGAAAATTAATTTTATAATCTATTATCAATTGTGGTTCGCACTCTATTTCAATTGAGATATACATTAAAGTTTGATTGCTTACTTATTTATATATGGTCTCTTTTATTAATATCATATCATTGTTAAGCAATACACACTCTAGAAAATATCATAATTTATTTTGAAAAGTTGTTTATTTTGGACATAAATTGTTAAAAAAATAGGTCTAAGCATTCATAATTTATGCTAATTTGATACTTTGGCTTCACTATTTTCACACTTGTGAATATTTCTCACACATGTCTACAATTTTAAATCTATGTTTTTAACTCTACTGTAACCAGATTATCTTGGCATGTATTTTACTATTTGATATTTAAAAATCTTTACTCATTACAGAATGTTCAACCATTTATTTTTCAATTAACTTGCATGCAGTTATGTAAATGTATCAATTGTTTCCTTAAAGCTCACAACAAACAATTAAACCAATATTGTCTTAATTTTACTTTTTTTTTTTTTTTTTTTTTTACCAAAAAAAAAAAGTTTTAAAATAATGGTTCGGGTCGGGTCGGGTCGAGTTGACTCGCAAAAAACACGGGTCGGGTCACAGGTCAACCCGTTTTTGCTTCAGGTAAAAAAAAAAAAAAAAAAAATCGGGTTCGGGTCGGGTCAAAAAAGTCTAACCCGTTTTGCCATGTCTACTTGAGGCCCATGCAAAGGGCTTTTGGGACTACCACTCTTTTATCATTGCCTCTACTCACTTGTAGCCCTATGGCTTTGGTACTACCTACATCAACTAGAACTTCATGGGAACCAAGGAAATCGCAGCTTTTCTTGCCCATGTTGGCACCAAAACCTCCTGTAAGTATTTTTTTTTTTTTTTTTTTCCTAAGAAGCTATATCCTGTGAATAGTTTAAACTTCAGAGTATCTTTTTTGTGAACTTCAATTTGGGGTTTTGTGTTGTTGGTTGGGTTGAATATGAATGTATTTAGGGACTTCTTTTTTGTCTAACTATGATGTCATAGGTGAGGGTTGAAATTTTGTAGGGGTTTAAATAAGTAAACTTTATCAGAATGTGTATTATTGTGTTTGAAGACATAATTTTGTTATATTGTAGGCATAGGCTCAAATTGATCCCCTCCCCATCTATCAAATTATTCAAAAGATTTTTTTAATCACCTTTTGCTAACCCCATTAAAACATTTGATTACCTCTCTCTCTCTCTCTCTCTCAAATGATTAAAAATGTTATATACTACTATGCAACACTTCATGCTCGACTAACAAGTTTGGTGGTAAATATTGAAGAAAATTACATTTTACCACCCTAATTATACCCTATACTACACTTTGCTACCTTAACTTTCCAAATACACGTTTTGCACACAATTACCCTTATTACACTTTGCACTGTAACGTTAAGTTTGTTGTTAACTTGGATGGAAACCAAATTTTAGGGTACAAAGTGTAATCAGGAGTATAGTTTATGGTGGAAAATTGTAATTTTTTCTTTGTTTTGTGATTAAAGAAACATACAATTGAGTCTTTTCACGTAGTGTCATAATTTTCTGTCCAAGTTTACAGCAAACTTGACGTCAGAGTGCAAAGTGTAACAAGAGTCATAGTTTAGAATGCAAAATGTGAATTCAAAAAGTTTAGGAGGAAAAATGTAATGAGGGATACAGTTTAAGGTGATAAAGTGTAATTTCTCTAAATAATTAGTTACCTAAAGATAGATATTATTGATTATTTGATGTCAAAAACATCTACATTTAGTTTGAAATATTCCAACCAAGGGAGTTAATTTCGTACTGTACCGGCTGGTACGACTGAAATTTTTCGTGCCGATGGTTGGACCAGTACAGAAACTGGGCTGATTTGTACCGTCCTAAATACCGGGGTGTTTCGGCTTGTATCGGCTATTTCAGCGATAACTTCATTCTGAATCGGTACAAATTGAAATGGGTTTCTATAAAGTTTTTGCTACTTATAGCACCTCCTCGCCACTGTTAAACCTTCATTCACCGGTGAGATATTGCTGGACGTTGAGGCTTGAGCTCGTCGTCATTGCGTCATAGCTTCTTCATTTTTCTTCTCTCTCTCGCTGTCTCTCTTTTTCTTTCAACATTTCTTCTAGTCCGAGTTTCTAAAGAGAATGTTAACATAGAAACTCAAAACGACTTCTTCACTATTTCACTCCTACCTACTTTTGATATAACCAAAGTTATTAACGGGCGGAGAAACTGAAGTGGTTTGCCTGCCACTACTTTTGAGTGTTTTGAAAATGGGGTTATCTAAAATAGGAAAAATATGTTCTTATCCTTAAGTACGAAGAACAGTTTTAGGAAGTTGACACTAATGCTCTTGAGCAAGGTTTTAGAGTGCAACTACTCAAATTTCAAACATGATTAAGATTTTGAGGCCCAAGATGGTTTAGATTAGCTTGCAGCCACACATCATGAGATTTAAACCTTTGTCAACCAAGAAGAAAAAAAAAAGGCCTTTCAAGTTTTTTCTTTTGCAAATATTAATTATTTATTTATTTTTAACAGAAAATCAATTAATATTTCAAATTTTCAATGGGCTAAGAATCATAATAATTTTTAAAAAATATTTAATTACTACTGAAGTAACACACTTTTAACGGTAGATAATAAAGTAATATCTTTCTTAAAATTTAGAATGCATAATTCACGTGTTTCTGGCTTATATCCTTACAAGTAAAGAAGAATCTCCAAAAGCTAAACATTCTGAAGTGGTAGGACTCGAGGTCCGAAAGTAAGTCAAGTTTTCTTCTTCTTTTTTTCCCCCTTTTTTAGGAAAAAATGGAAGTCAAGTTAGTTAATAAATTAAACATATCTACTTATACATTAAGCATATCTATAGTACTATAAATTTCATGTCATCCCGAATAATTGTTTTTACTCTATCCTCTACTTTGCCATTATCCAATTATTAATATTTATAAATTAATATGTGACAAATCCGTAAATGGATGGACCCATTGTAGATATAGTATAATCAAATTTACTAAAAAGAAAAAAAAAAATTGTTTTTTATTCAAAATGTAGTGTCTTTATTGTCCAGATAAAAGTACCAAAAAGATAAAGGGATTATAATTAGGTTAGTATAGTGACTAAAATAAATAAATAATTTATGACTTCCACTATCTTTCCTTTTCCTTCTTTCAGCAGCTAGTACAGTTCTAAGTTTATATGCAGCAACTTCTGATAGCCTCTTAAATAGTGAAGTTACAGACCTGTTTAATTGATGTTACATGCAAAAATGGAGTATAAATGGTCTGTCCCCTTTAAAATATTGGCTTTTATACTAGTGTTTGTGAATTGTGATGAGTACTCTTCGTTGAATGACTCATACAACATTGGAGGTTCGCCTCCGAAGCCCTGTCCTTTGTGCAACACGCGTCGAAAGCGATGCTGTGATTCATCCCAAGGCGTTGAATTAGTGGTACAGGGTGGTCGAGATGTATACAATAGGCCTAATATGCAAGACCCAAAACATGCAGTAATAGGAGCAACTGACCCAAACAAACCAGGAAGTTGCTGTCACGGTGCCGTTCGGGACTACTTGAAGACCGATCAGTTTGAGAACATGTTCTCAAAGCGTAACTCGCTTGAGGTTGAGGTCCATGCAAAGGGATTTTGGGACTACCAGTCTTTTATCACTGCTTCTGCTCACCACCAACCCTATGGCTTTGGTACTACCTACATGAACCGGACGTTCTTTGGGACCAAGGAAGTTGCAGCTTTTCTCGCCCATGTTGCCACCAAAACCTCCTGTGAGTAGTTCTGAGTTTATGTTTTGTGAATATATGTGTTTTATGGACTTCTTTTCCTTCTGTCTTTTATGTTATATGTGAGGATTCCAATTTTTTAGGGCGGTTTAAGTAAACTTGAGGAAAATTATGAAATGTTTTGATATGTGATCCCACTATTTCACTATGAATTTAATTAATGCAATTTATCATGAATAAGTGAAAAAACTCCACCATGTGGACTTAATTTTATTATATTGTAGGCCAAAAAATGTTATGGTTAAACAAATGCATTAGCACATGTTTAAGAATCAATAAATGCCATGAGCTCCAACATGTTAGTCAAAGAAAAAAAAAATTGTTAATGAAAAAGTTCCCCTTTTATTTATAAATACCTGTGTGTTACTGACTCAGAGTCCGTTTGAGAACAACTTATTTAGCTGAAATTAAAAACTTTTTACTGAAAATACAGTAGATAAATCTAAAAGGTAGCTAAAATAGTACAATGGGTTACATGAATAATACTTGTAAGGGCATTGAGCCTAAAAGCTCATTATTTATGTATATATTGGGTCTGGGGCCCAATTCGAGGATGTAAAGTCGTCCAAGGAGTAGTAAACATTATTAGGAGAGTCCATGTTAGTAAATGAAAAAGCTAGTTTTGGTCATAAAGGCCCATGAGGGTGGTCCGAGGATGAATGTCTCCTCGACTAACCAAAGCCGAGGTCCGAAGGGATGGTCTGTCGTCTAGGGGAACGTTCTAGGAAATTCTGTTGATACGGATAAGCATTATAGAAACATAGGACAGGGGGGAGTCCTAAAATATCTAAGGAGAAGGTTGCTACCACTATATTAAATGCTCTGCAGCTAACTTTTTGGCTGCATTAATATGGAGAAAACCCTTAAACAGTGCTGCATTGATTACCCCAATACACAGAGGGCCTAAGAGGGTGTTCGATAGAACAAGCACTCAAGTAATGGTTTAGACGATCAACAAGTAGAGGGCCAAGATCGTCTAAAGAGAATTATATAATGGAAGAGACCCTCCACGGTATGGGAGATCGAGAAATGAAGAGAAAAATACTGTAGCTATCAAGAACTGACTTTGTAATCAAACTCAAAAGAAATATATAAGAACTAATCTCCTCGGACTGTGCCGATGACGATTTTCTTTAGATTAAATCAGTTTATCTTCCTTTTCCTGTCACTGGAATCCATTATACTTGTTGTCCAACTCGTTAAAACCTAGTTTTTCAACTCACTCTCTACAAATTCATTGCATTGGGCTTTTTGGGCCTAAGTTCATTTATTGCTTGGGCTAGGGACCCAAAGTGCCCCCTTACAATACTAAAAGAACAATATGACCCATGAATTGTAGCAAAAATAAGCTGAATAGTAAAAAAAATTGACTTTTTAAACCAATGCCAAACACAACATTACCGTGTGGTCCTCCCTTTGTTACGTTTTTTTCTTGGATTTTAAAACTAACACAGGAAACCTTATTGCTTATGATTTTTTATTAATTAATGGATTTGATTAATTTAATTGATAATATTATTTTTTATATAATAATTAAAAATGATTTTTCTATTTTTCTATATATATATATATATATATAATATAAAAATTGGTTCTTATGTAGTAGGGACATAATAGTAATTTTTGACACAAATTTTTTTTTTTTTCATTCTATTAATTTTCTTTTCAACCAAAAAAACGAAATTTATATTTGTTTTCCATTTTCTAACATTTTCATCCTTTATTCCAAACACACATTGTGAAAAATTAACATTTTTTTATATCATCCTACTTTTTCATCCTTGTAACCAAACAGAGTCTATAGTTAGAGGATCAAATTTGTAATTTAACCATAAAAACTAAAATTAACACAAGTCATTGTTTTAAACTTTGGGGCCATGTTGGGATGAGATTTATGATTCAAATCTTCATATATTTTTAAACTCCTGTATTTTTTAAGTAAATGAATGAAACATTGGCCTGTGAGTGAGTCTATTCCTATGGTGGTTTAAAATTTTCTTTTCTTAAAAAAAAAAAAAAAAATTAAGTTGGAACTAAATTAATTTGAAGAACTACGCATGGATGAACTAAGAGCCTGTAATTGTATATGAGCAATAGTCAATAATCCTTCACTCACTTATTGTCTATGCAAAGTAAAAGTGGGTGATCTTTTTCAGGTGAAAATAATAAAGTGGCCACCAAGGAACAATTAGAATGGGGTTTATGCTATAACAAGGAAAAGAATTCCAACTCAAATTACTGTGATGAGCATTACAAAAAGGCTTATCCATGTGCTCTTGGTGTTGCATATTATGGTCGAGGTGCTCTACCTGTCTATTGGTATCTACCTTTTCAATTATACTAACAATAATCGTACATACTTTATATCTTTGCATTTGAATTATTTTATCAACTTTAGTCATTGAATTTTATCCTAAACTTCGCTAAAAGTTTTATGTTTAACAATTAAAAGAACATCACAATGAGATAATTTTATAACATAATTCAAATATTAGTACTTCAGTGATGCAATCTTCAAAGAAAATCTAGGTAAATGTTTCTTGGAAAAACATGTGCAACTTACTTCTTGATAAAACTAAGTAAAAGATTTTGATAATTAAAAGATGCAAACATTCTAATTTACAACCTTAAGATGTGTATATGCCTTTTTCCTGCCATTACAAAGAATCTATTGCAAATCAATTCGTAGTTGCATGCCACGATTCAAATGATTTAGTTTATTGGTTTTTTTTTTTTTTTTTAGGAACTACAATTATGGAGAAGCAGGTAAAGATTTGAAGGTAGATTTGTTGAACCATCCAGAATACATTGAGCAAAATTCCACGTTAGCCTTTCAAGTTGCAATTTGGAGGTGGATGATGCCAATTAAGAAGCATCAGCCTTCAACACATGATGTCTTTATTGGTTACTGGACACCCACTAAGAATGACACTTTGGCCAAGAGAGTTTTTGGTTTTGGAGCTACAATGAATGTGCTCTATGGGGATCTTGTTTGCGGTCAAGGTGATAATGAGTCTATGAAAAATTTCATCTCCCATTACCTATATTACCTTGATATTATGGGTGTTGATCAAGAAGAAGCAAGATTTCCTGAGTTACTTACCTGTGCTGAGCAGGTTGCTTTCAACCCATCCTTTTCCTCAAATCCTTAAGCTTTGTTTGGTGTTGAGGAATTCCATCATTTGTTGAACTCATCCTTTTTGTTTAGGTAATACATTAGTAAGATTTTGAGAACCTGTCAAGTAACAAAAAGGATATGTTCAAACATGGAGGTGGAGTTAAGAGTTTGATGAACTGTCTGTGCGTATTTATTGGTTTGTGACTGCCTTTTTTTCAAGAATAATTGTATGATTCTTGAGTTTTTTTTTTTTATAGATATTTACAGTAAACCCACTTGTAGTTTGGACTAAAATCACTTTGTCTATCCATAATTTAAAAAGTGTCACTTTACCTATATGATGTAAGCTCTATTTGCCTTCCTTTACCCACCTCATTCATTTCTCCGTTAAAAACATGTTTTTTTGATGAAAACAAACATAACATGAATAAAAAAAAATAAAAAAAATTAAGGTTTGAAAACTTTACAAAAACGTATGAACATCACAAATGAAGACAACAAATCAATAATGGACTTAATAGAAACAAAGTGGAGCAACTTCAAAACGCCCTAACTCAATCCATAATCTCATAAGTCATAGCAACCACCAGCAACAAAACCAAAAAAAAAAAAAAACACACACGCACACACACACACGAACTCCAGAGCTCCATCGCTCACAACTCCAAGGTGCCATGGAGGAACTTATCTTTGATAAGTCAAGGTCCTCACAACCATACCCAAGGCCCATGGTATAAATTTCACATCCTCAAAACCGTGTGTCATCTCTTTCAGCTCTCTCTTGTCTCTCATGTTGACTTTTAAGGTTTTAAGTTTGGGTTTCTTCAATTTTGAAATGAAGATAATGTTTTTTGATATGGGTTTGTTCTGAACATAAACACAAAAATTCAAACCCAAATCAATCATCTCCTCTCCTCTCTCTGTCATCCAACACAAACATCGCAACCACCATTCGAACCCACAACCCACCACTTTGTCACTTCACACATATCTTGAACATGAACCCCGATAATAAAATCCAAATCAATCACCCTCACTTGGATCGGGTTTCTTCAGATGATAGGGATTTGGTGATTTTGATTGGGGTTTGAAAAATAATGGGTTTGGGTATGGTTGTTTGTGGATTTGTGGGAATTTTTTGATTTTATTTTTGGGGGTTTTTTAGGGTTTGAATTTGTGTACTATTGCAGGTGGGTTCTGGCTTTGGATTTGGTTTCAAAAGGGATTCAAATGTAGGTGGCTTCTGGTTTTTGGCTTTTGGGTTTGTGTAGATGGTGTGTGCTCTGTGTAAAATTGAATTGGGTAGAGAAGCCTACCATTGTATAAGGAAGAAGAAGGGAGCAAAGTAAATAATTTTTGGTTTTGTATTATGTTGGAGTCAGTTAGTTTAAGCCTGCTTTTGTCTTGTTCATTTTTGTTTTTGTGTTTAGTGCTAAGGTCTAGCTACTGCACCTACCTTGTGGTGTTGTTATCTAGGGTTCTAATTTTGTTTATGGGTCTATTGTATATGTTGTAATAGTCATGATGTTGTAAACTCTGTTATGCTTTGTTTTCAATAAATTCCTTAAGATTACAGTTTAGAAAATTCACCTATCTGGGTTCTTTTCTTAGTTGCAGGATATATTTTCATTATCAGTTTGTCACCCTCTATCAATTTGGTTCAGTTTAGAGAGGTTGTGGAGGAAGTAAATGAAATGGGATTCAATCCTTCCAAGATGAAGTTTGCTTGCACTACATGTGTTGCGGGCTATGAGCAAATTGATATTGGGTTTGTGGTTGAGATAGCAAAAGTGTAAATGCAAAATTGTATAAAATTTTTTTTACCAATAACACTTTTTGATCTTGTTATCTTTCTATTTTTTATGTTTTTCCTGGTTTTGAGAGAAGAGAAATATAAAATGGAACAAAAATACATATTTACTTATGTTTTTAGTAGAGGTGAGTTACAAAAGATAAATAGAGCTTACTTTAGGTGGGTAAAGTAACAATTTTTAAACTATAGGTGAGCAAAGTGATTTTGGGTCAAACCACAATTAGATTTACTGTAATTACCCAAATATCTTTTTTTTTTTTTCTTTTTTGAGAATGATGTTGTTAGTGGATTTGAAGGTTCTCAGATGCCAGGATTAGCTACATAAAATTTAAGGCTTCTGGCAGTAACTTTAGTGAGAATTTTTTTTTTTTTTCTTATATCTAATAATTCAAGAATATATAACTTTTTATATTATAATTTTATTAATTTAAAATCCATTTTTCTCTTTTTTTAAATACCAAATTTTGGGCAATTTTGAATTTCTCACTAAAGTTTCAAATTTTGGATTCGCAATCCTAAATCCTTAACATTACATTGTGTTTGGATTTATACCCTACAACTAATGACCATTGATGAGGTGACTATCAAGTGTAACCTCAACTTAGAACAACATAGTTTTGACTTTTGATGCATTAATAGAAGGCGTAAACCATATTTTCGTCCCTACATTTTTAGGATATTCCCACTTTGGTCCATATATTTTATTTTTACTACTTTTAGTCCCTATTTAAAAAAAAAATCCTCTATTTTAGTCCTTTCTGTTAGTGTCCTAACGGCAAAGTCCTAGGTGGCAAATGGAACTATTAAAATAATAATTAAAAAATTTATTTTTGCATTAAAAAATGCTACGTCAATATCTAAATTTAAAAAAAAATATTTATTAATTTTAACTAAATAAAAAAAAAAGAATAATTACAGTAAACTCATCTGTGGTTAAGCCCGTTTTCACTTTACCTACTGTGGTTCAATCATTTACACTTTGCCCACTTGAGATTTGCTCTATCAAGGATCCGTTACCTACCTCTCCATTTGCCGTTACACAAACACATTTTTAGACGAAAACAAACATAAAACAAATAAAAAAACTAAGGTTTCCAATTTTTACAAAAAAAAGGTATGAACATTAGAAAGGTATGAGCATCACTGGTGTTTTGTTTTCTTTACAATAGGAAATCATCTAATCTAACACAAGTTGAAGAGCATTAAATCTAATTTAATTAAAATTTTATAATTAAAAAACATTTCTTAATGTTCTTCAACTTGTTCTTCATTTTACAACTAGATCTTCGAATTTTTCATGTTCTTCTCTAAATTCTAACACAATCAACACCAAATTCTCAGCAAATCAAACTCATAAACCTAGTAAACAAATCAACCCATATCAATCCCAAATCAAGAAACCAATCACAACAAACCCAAAAAAATACAATCAAACCCAGACCAACACAATCAAACCCAAAATCAAACCTAGATCCCACCACCACTGACCAACACAATCAAACCACCACCACCCCACCACCCCGCCAACCAAACCAAAGATCCACCACCCAAACCAAAGATCCACCCCACAAATCAGTCACCAAACTCACTGAACCAGTCACCAAACCCATTGATCAGTCAACAAACCCACGCCAACAAAGCAACCAAACCCACTACCACCATCGTTGATCAAAACAGAGAGAGGAAAAGGGATTTCGCAAACATCAATAGACTGGGTGGAGGTTTTAAGAGGCCACTAGTGTGGACTAAACTTATCAATTTGAACTTCAATTTACAATTTTACACAAATTCAGTAAACTANTAATGTTTTTTGATATGGGTTTGTTCTGAACATAAACACAAAAATTCAAACCCAAATCAATCATCTCCTCTCCTCTCTCTGTCATCCAACACAAACATCGCAACCACCATTCGAACCCACAACCCACCACTTTGTCACTTCACACATATCTTGAACATGAACCCCGATAATAAAATCCAAATCAATCACCCTCACTTGGATCGGGTTTCTTCAGATGATAGGGATTTGGTGATTTTGATTGGGGTTTGAAAAATAATGGGTTTGGGTATGGTTGTTTGTGGATTTGTGGGAATTTTTTGATTTTATTTTTGGGGGTTTTTTAGGGTTTGAATTTGTGTACTATTGCAGGTGGGTTCTGGCTTTGGATTTGGTTTCAAAAGGGATTCAAATGTAGGTGGCTTCTGGTTTTTGGCTTTTGGGTTTGTGTAGATGGTGTGTGCTCTGTGTAAAATTGAATTGGGTAGAGAAGCCTACCATTGTATAAGGAAGAAGAAGGGAGCAAAGTAAATAATTTTTGGTTTTGTATTATGTTGGAGTCAGTTAGTTTAAGCCTGCTTTTGTCTTGTTCATTTTTGTTTTTGTGTTTAGTGCTAAGGTCTAGCTACTGCACCTACCTTGTGGTGTTGTTATCTAGGGTTCTAATTTTGTTTATGGGTCTATTGTATATGTTGTAATAGTCATGATGTTGTAAACTCTGTTATGCTTTGTTTTCAATAAATTCCTTAAGATTACAGTTTAGAAAATTCACCTATCTGGGTTCTTTTCTTAGTTGCAGGATATATTTTCATTATCAGTTTGTCACCCTCTATCAATTTGGTTCAGTTTAGAGAGGTTGTGGAGGAAGTAAATGAAATGGGATTCAATCCTTCCAAGATGAAGTTTGCTTGCACTACATGTGTTGCGGGCTATGAGCAAATTGATATTGGGTTTGTGGTTGAGATAGCAAAAGTGTAAATGCAAAATTGTATAAAATTTTTTTTACCAATAACACTTTTTGATCTTGTTATCTTTCTATTTTTTATGTTTTTCCTGGTTTTGAGAGAAGAGAAATATAAAATGGAACAAAAATACATATTTACTTATGTTTTTAGTAGAGGTGAGTTACAAAAGATAAATAGAGCTTACTTTAGGTGGGTAAAGTAACAATTTTTAAACTATAGGTGAGCAAAGTGATTTTGGGTCAAACCACAATTAGATTTACTGTAATTACCCAAATATCTTTTTTTTTTTTTCTTTTTTGAGAATGATGTTGTTAGTGGATTTGAAGGTTCTCAGATGCCAGGATTAGCTACATAAAATTTAAGGCTTCTGGCAGTAACTTTAGTGAGAATTTTTTTTTTTTTTCTTATATCTAATAATTCAAGAATATATAACTTTTTATATTATAATTTTATTAATTTAAAATCCATTTTTCTCTCTTTTTGAAAAGAAAAATTAATAGTATAGTCTTTTATTTGAATTTTGCTAACATCTCATTTTCAATTGATAATATAATTAACACACAGTATGATAGTAACTTTTTATTTTTAAAAAAAAAAAGTTTTTTTTTTTTTTTTAAATACCAAATTTTGGGCAATTTTGAATTTCTCACTAAAGTTTCAAATTTTGGATTCGCAATCCTAAATCCTTAACATTACATTGTGTTTGGATTTATACCCTACAACTAATGACCATTGATGAGGTGACTATCAAGTGTAACCTCAACTTAGAACAACATAGTTTTGACTTTTGATGCATTAATAGAAGGCGTAAACCATATTTTCGTCCCTACATTTTTAGGATATTCCCACTTTGGTCCATATATTTTATTTTTACTACTTTTAGTCCCTATTTAAAAAAAAAATCCTCTATTTTAGTCCTTTCTGTTAGTGTCCTAACGGCAAAGTCCTAGGTGGCAAATGGAACTATTAAAATAATAATTAAAAAATTTATTTTTGCATTAAAAAATGCTACGTCAATATCTAAATTTAAAAAAAAATATTTATTAATTTTAACTAAATAAAAAAAAAAGAATAATTACAGTAAACTCATCTGTGGTTAAGCCCGTTTTCACTTTACCTACTGTGGTTCAATCATTTACACTTTGCCCACTTGAGATTTGCTCTATCAAGGATCCGTTACCTACCTCTCCATTTGCCGTTACACAAACACATTTTTAGACGAAAACAAACATAAAACAAATAAAAAAACTAAGGTTTCCAATTTTTACAAAAAAAAGGTATGAACATTAGAAAGGTATGAGCATCACTGGTGTTTTGTTTTCTTTACAATAGGAAATCATCTAATCTAACACAAGTTGAAGAGCATTAAATCTAATTTAATTAAAATTTTATAATTAAAAAACATTTCTTAATGTTCTTCAACTTGTTCTTCATTTTACAACTAGATCTTCGAATTTTTCATGTTCTTCTCTAAATTCTAACACAATCAACACCAAATTCTCAGCAAATCAAACTCATAAACCTAGTAAACAAATCAACCCATATCAATCCCAAATCAAGAAACCAATCACAACAAACCCAAAAAAATACAATCAAACCCAGACCAACACAATCAAACCCAAAATCAAACCTAGATCCCACCACCACTGACCAACACAATCAAACCACCACCACCCCACCACCCCGCCAACCAAACCAAAGATCCACCACCCAAACCAAAGATCCACCCCACAAATCAGTCACCAAACTCACTGAACCAGTCACCAAACCCATTGATCAGTCAACAAACCCACGCCAACAAAGCAACCAAACCCACTACCACCATCGTTGATCAAAACAGAGAGAGGAAAAGGGATTTCGCAAACATCAATAGACTGGGTGGAGGCCGAGATCAAGCTCCATTATCTCTAAACCACTATCGTCCTCTTCCTGGATTGCTCCAAACCACCGAGAAGGAGGCTGAGACCGAGACGGATGCAAGAACGAAGGAAATCAAATGAACCCACAACCAAAACCACAAAAAAATAATAATAAATAAATAAATAAAAAAAATTGAAAACCATGAACAAGAATGAGGAAAATGAAACCCATTGCTGTGCTTTGGCCAAGGAAGCTTTTCAGGGAATGAAGGGCTATATGGGTCGAGTCCTTTGCCTGCTTGTTCGTTCACCAATACATCTCCAGCGACTGCATCAGCTTAGATGGTGCCATCGAACTCGAGCTCGTTACCAGAAGCAGTTGTAATGAGTCAAGCAAAAGAAAATTTCCTTCAAGGAAAGGGTTAAGTACTGGTGTGATTGTGGCTATTGTGATAGCAAATGTGTTGGCTTGTCCATTTGATTTTATTTTGATACACATCTTGTTTCTTTACAAAACCCCCCTCTTTGATCTTGTTTGTTTGAGTTTTTCTGTTATTTTTTGTTTTTAAAGGAGAGAGACATAAAAGTAAAGGTAAAATACATTTTTAGCCCTGATTTTAACAAAGTGGGTAACAAATAGGTAACAGATGAAGTTCAAGTGGGCAAAGTGTAAAGTTTTAAACCACAAGTAGGCAAAGTGAAAACGGGACATACCACAAGTGGTTTACTGTAATTATCCCTAAAAAAAATTAAAACCAAAAATCACATGAATTGAGATCTAAGTGTGTCTTGAACAAGAACACAAACCCAGATCTAATGCATAAACACACTCTCTTTCGCTTCTAGGTCTTTCTCTTTCATTTATACTCCATACCACCACCTTATCATAACTTACTTAAGTTAATCTCAAAATCAAAACCCTCCATATTCTAAAAACAAAAAAAAAAAACAAAAATCAACCAAAAAAGCCCCAAACTTAAAAAGCTCTCTCTCTCTCTCTCTCTCTCTCTCTCTTCTCTCTCTCTCTCTCTCTCTCTCTCTCTCTCTCAATTTGACTAAAAGGTTTTCAGTTTCTTTCACTCTTTTTCTCTCTCTGTGTAAATTAGACACATCTAAGCAAAAAAGTGTCCTTCTCAGCAAAATTTTCCAAACCTTTGGGGGGTTTTGAAGAAACTTGCAATCGCCACTCTGATCTCTCTTTTGGTGCGAGAGATTGCCACGTGGATCAAAGCCTTCAAGCAATGCGCCACCGTGTACTTTCCTAGTGAGAAAACCTCGCCGATCGAGTCTTCTCCATCGAGTTTCCTTCCTCTCTGCCAGCATCTTCAGCAACCTCACTTGCGGGATTCTCGTCTAGCTTCTTAAATCGTCAAGGGTATCGCCATGACAAACACTCCACCGAGAAACCGTTCAAGTTCCTCAACTCTTCAGCAACCTCACGCATGTGAGTATTTGCTTTCTCCCTCCATCTCTAGTCTCTACTTTTCTTGGACTCACCCACTCAATCTCCCTTCTTCGATTTGTGATGGTGTGAGGGTTTAGGTTGTTTGATGGCTAATATATCTGAGCTATGGTTGAAATTGGTTTTAGGGTTTGGTTGTGATGGATCTAGGTTTAATAGGTGGATCTAGTGAAGAAGAACAAGAAAAGAATGAAGATTTTGGATGTGGTCTGTTATAGGTCTTTGATGATTTTGTTGGGTTTGAGAAAATGGGCACTTTGGGATTTATGAATTTGTATTTGAGCTACACTTTTTTTCCCTAAGAAAGTATAGGTTTATGGTTTGTTAGAGATTGGTTTGTTTACTGGGTTTATGGGTTTGATTTGTTGGAGAATTCGTGTTGTATGGCTAATTAGTTATTCAATTATGGACTTTGTGAAAATCATGAGGAATAGTGATTTGCTAGAGAATTCGGTGTTGAATGGTTGTTTGTTGGTTTTTTTAATTTTTTTAATTTTTTAATTTTTAGGTTTGTGTTTTTGTTCAAGACACACTAGATCTCAATTCATGTAATTTTTGGTTTTTATTTTTTTTTTAATTTAGTTAAAATTTATAAATTAAATTTTTTTAATTTAATTTAGATGCTAACGTGGCATTTTTTAATGTCAAAATAAAAAATTTTATTATTATTTTAATAGTTTCGTTTGCCACCTAGACTTTGACCTATCAACGTCAAATACATGAAATACTTAACTAAAATATGCTCAGACTAACAGATTGGTAATAGAAATAAAGATTCGAAAACTTAACAGTTCAACCAGACTAAAAAATAAAAATTTTATAACAAAAACAAGAACCAAAAGGAAATATTTGAAACAAAAAAACTAAAAAAGAACTATAAACTGCAATTAAAATCTAACGCATTGTTTTCTCAAAAAAAAAAAAAAAAAAATCTAACGCATTGATTCTCAGAACTAGAAGGTTTGGATTGCCCATCAAAGCATCCGTTTCCAAAGAAAAGGTGAAAGAAGGAGAGAGAAAAACATACTCATCGTCTATTCAGGACGAGGAAACGTAGAGGAGGCTTCTGGTGATGAGCGGGGAAGTATCGACTGCTGAGGTCGCTGTCGCTGCCGGGTGGGAAGTTGGAGACGGTGGGCTTTTCGAAGGCTGGACAATGGATTTTTAATCAATTCTACTAGTTTCCGATCAATAACAATTAACAAATACACCTGCATGTTGTTTTACCGTTTGTAATTGAACATGATTAATTGGAATTGACTCTTTGGTTTCTAGTATTCAGTCATTGCAATTGTCTAGTACCATTAGAGTATAAATTAATGCCTCGATATATATATATAGTCAATCATACATCCTTCAACTTTGTTGTACCACCACATTGCTTTGAATTTTTTTTTTTTTTTTTTTGTTGAGAAACCACATTGCTTTGAACTTATATACTCGAATAGGTTTTTTAAGTAACATAACCTACAAAATGTATTTAGTAAAAAGCACAACAAGGAAAAACCTTAGACAAATTTCTTATATTCAATCCCCTCCAACATCCTTTAAAAACTTCAATTTGATATTTTCGAGTGTTGTTACGACATCTCTTATGTTTATCCTCTCTTCAAGTGATGCTGCTGTACAATGCATAGCCAATTTCATAATGGACAAGATACAATCCAGCTTAAAATTAAAATGATCTTCACCTCTCTTTAGCAAATTAGCATTTACAAATTCAATTACTGAATGGGGTAGTGATTGTTTACCTAGCATTTTAGGCTCATTTCCTTGGTAAACATTTCATTAGTGGGATTCTTTTTTGTGAAAGTTTCTATCAAAAAAATGCCATAACTATACACGTTGTCACATGTGGAAACGATCCCCTGTGATCCATATTCTACAAGTTTGATTAAAATTTGTTGTTAGTGTCGAGGGGAAAATTTTGCCTCCATCTAAGATGTTAAGAAGCCAACCCGAAACTCGACTATGGGCTCTTGAGATTGTACCCAAAGGCTTTTAGTGTGATGACAAAGCCTATCCAAGCAAGCAACAAAGACTGCACATGACAAAACAACAACAAAAGCCCAATAAAAAAAAATACGTTACAATACTTAAGTACATTAATGGTCCTAGTTTGATAGTTCAAATCAGTCCTCTAGTGGTATAGTATTATCTCCAGCAGTAGGGTAATTTCATGTTATTAAGTGTGTTTACATAGTGAAATTTTTTTTTTTCCTTATTATTATTAAGTCAACATAAAGGAAAACTTCCATAATTTCCAAAACATTATGGCCTTCATCATAATAATACTAAACAAAGATTAAAAACTTCATAGTTACAAATAAAAGAGAAAAAAAAAATGATGGAATGAAGGGAGAGAAAGATCCCCAGCTCAGTGCAGCAAGGATTAAACTAAGATTTTGATGAGTGTGTGTTCATAAGGCATGAATGAGACAATATGGGCTGTTTTGAGTATGTGGGATGAGATTAACTTTGAGGTTAAGGCTTTTTGTAAGTAGTGGGTTGTTTATGAATAGTGGGAGGCATTTATGAGCTGTGATTGTGTAAAGAAGAGGAAAAAATGTCTGAGATTGGATGAATGTAGGCTGAGAGGGATGAGTAGTGAACTTAAAGAGTGCTAAAATATAAGTAAAATGGCAAATAAATCAAGAGTTTCAGAGGAGTAGTTACTGTGTTTGTGGGCTGAGATGCTCATGCTTTTATAATGGAGTTTAGAGGAGCATTGGTTAACATGAGTCCAAAAAAACATAGGGTTAATCAGAGGTGGAGAACCATGGTTAATCATCATGAGATTTTTTTGGTCAGAAGTAGAAGATTTTCTTTATGGGTTGCTTTGCTTCTTTGGGTAATGATGGGATTTTGCATTAAATGTTAGGATTTTTGAGGCTGGGCTTAATCAATGTGATTGGTGCGTGTATTAAGAGAAAATCCTAAAGCTGCAACTGAGATTTAGACCCCCAAAAAGTAAGATTCAACACCCTATGCCAGGTGTCAAGTTTTAAGCCTACTTCAGGGGGTTTTGCTGGAGGTTCCTTTATGCCCTCCAAACCACATGTTCTCAATTTTTTCCCCTTTAGGATTCATGGGTTTGGTACATGAATCATGTCTTGAACATTTGTAACATTTATAGCATCAATTTGCCGGAATTTGAATAATTTGGTTTCAGCTCCCCTTCCGCTAGAGTTGCAGTATTGAAAAAGATGATGGAGTCCCATCACCCTTTAGACTTCAGCTGATGTTACAAGCCTTGGGTACTGTTCACGTCAGGTAGAGGGTGACCAAAAGCCGATGGAACAACCTCTAGTTTATTCTTAAGGACTTGGTTCTCTTGTTGTACTTCGGTTAAGGATGAACAAGGGCTGTTTTGCCTACTTTCAGTCCTCTGCCTCTTGCTGGGATCTCTTAGATTGGGCTTGTTCACTTGGGCTGGTTCCTTTGGGTCGAGTTGTGCGCATCCTACAAAATCAACAACACATGTTGCCATAGGTTTTCCTTCCTCATGGACTTTTATTAGTAAATATTCTTTGGGTTTTCATAGATACTTGCAATTGTAATATCTAAAACAATATGACAAGTTTTCAAAATACCTCTGAAAATGACTTTTACTATGATGGATTCCATTAAACAACGTTCATGGCTTCTAATAGTCCCATCATAATTTAAATGATAAGTTTGTGGGATCGAGTATTTTCCATGAGCGTTGAAGATATATTTTATGGATGTTGTGATGCAAGTGATGACCATGTGTTTCATGAGTTATAATGTGAGAACATATTCTTCAAGATAACTCCCTATGAGCTTTTATAAAACAGTTGTCATGGTTTTTTGCCATAGTAATACTTAAGTAATAATTATGCCATGATGCTTTTCTCTTTGACAAGTGTTAATAATCTCAAGTTTTTTTGATAAAATAGTGCCAATGAAGATTGGGCTTTTGATATTGTCAATGAAGATTGGGCTTTTGAATTTGCCAATGAGAATTGCGCTTTGATATTGCCAATGAAAATTGGGCTTTGATGTTGCCAATGGAGATTGGGCTTCAAATATTACCAATGAGGATTGGGCTTTTGGATAAATAAATTACCATGGGTTTAAACCATGGGCTTTGATTATGAATTTGAATTCCATTGATAAAATTGTTCTGTCATGGATTTGACTCATGAGTTTTTCAAATATTGCCAAGCATAAGTATTCTTGGGCTTTAAATAGAATAGGATATGTGTATTTTGAAAATAAATAGGTGGTACTCAAATAAAATTATGTGTAAAAAAGTACCCTAACATTTAGCCCCCCGTGTCACGTGTGATCAAGTTATTAGTAATACTATATTTTTTTGATAGAAAAATATTAGGATCACACGTGCGAGTTTTTTTTTTTTGGAAAAATGGCGGCATATTATAGATAACGAGATAGGAAATATTTGTGTGCCAATGAGAAATATTCATGGAGGCCCAAAATGATATATGGGTGATATTCTGATATTTTTGGGTGAATAAATAAAAGTGATTAAATAGGATTGGGGCATGTGGCATGGGTGAAAAAATTGTACCTCAACATTTAGCCCCCTGAGTATGTGTGATCAGCTTGCCTTTGGCCTCATTTGTGAGTTTGAACGAGTCCATAAGCTTGTGCTGCATGGGTTGAAAGAGAGAGAGATGGTGAGCTTGCTAGAGAGAGCTTCTTCCTTCTTTCTAAGACTATAAGAACCCTTTTATCTCATTCCAAACTTCTTCCATCCTCCTTTTCTTATTCAACTCTTCTTGATTGAGTTTTTTTTTTTTTTTTTTTTTTTTTTTTTTTTTTTTTTTTTTTTTTTTTTTTTTTTTTTT
>NW_027070355.1:186512-204022 GCF_002906115.3 Quercus suber
GGGGGGGGGGGGGGGGGGGGGGGAATATTTTGTGATAAAATAGTATTCGTTCATCTATGTATATGTATATACATGCATATTAACATACGTATACGCATTATTACCCTTTTCTTTTAGCCATTCACATGTAAATACTGTACTTTTCATGGCAAAGGACACCTCTAATCGTAGCTATTGGGTTCCCCTTTTTTTTTTTGCATAAAACCATTTTTGAGCCAAAGGCAAAGTAAAAAGTTTTGTGATTTTGAAAGAAAACAAATAGTGTCCATTCTTCTATGCATGTATATAAATATACATATGTGCATTGTTATTTTTTTCTTTTTGACTAACCATGTGTAAATATTGTACTATTCACCTTGAGGACACCTTTTTATTTTTATTTTTATTTAAATTTGTTTCTTTTTTGAAGGAAAGAAAATAGAGTGTTCACTTATATATTCATACGTACATATACATATATATATATATATATATGTGTGTGTGTGTGTGTGTGTGTATATATATATATATATATGAATACTTATATATACATAATGTTAGCTTTGTAGAGGCTCCAGCAAGGCAGCAAGGCAGTGGAGGCTGCTCTTCTAAAATTTGGCATCAGGTGTAGCTGTAGAGTGCTAACTTTGTACCGCCAGGCTAATATCATGCTGACTTGCTTCTTGTTGGCTATTATGCAACCTTAAGGGCATGATAGACTTTCACCATGGTTGGCTCCCTAGTGGAGTCGCCAAAATGTTGAGGGGAAAATTTTGCCTCTATCTAAGATGTTAGGAAGTCAACCCGAAACTCGATTATGGGCTTTTAAGATGGTACCCAAAGGCTTTCGATGTGATGACACAGCCTATCCAAGCAAGCAACAAAGACTGCACATGACAAAAAAACAACAAAAGCCCAATAAAAAAAAACACGTTACAATACTTAAGTACATTAATGGTCCTAGTTCGATAGTTCAAATCAGCCCTCTAGTGGTACGATATTATCTCCAACGGTAGGGTAATTTCAGGTTATTAAGTGTGTTTACATAGTAAAAATCATTTTTTTTCCTTATTATTATTAAGTCAACATAAAGGAAAACTTCCATAATTTCCAAAACATTATGGCCTTCATCATAACAATACTAAACAAAGATTAAAAGCTTCATAGTTACAAATAAAAGAGAAAAAAAATGATGGAATGAAGGGAGAGAAAGATCCCCAGCTCAGTGCAGCAAGTATTAAACTAAGATTTTGATGAGTGTGTATTCATAAGACATGAATGAGACAATATGGGCTGTTTTGAGTATGTGGGATGAGATTAACTCTGAGGTTATGGCTTTTTGTGAGGAGTGAGTTGTTTATGAGTAGTGGGAGGCATTTATGAGCTGTGATTGTGTAAAGGAGAGGAAAAAATGTCTGAGGTTGGATGAATGTGGGCTGAGAGGGATGAGTAGTGAACTTAAAAAGAGCTAAAATACAAGTAAAATGGTAAATAAATCAAGAGTTTCAGAGGAGTAGTTGCTGTGTTTGTGGGCTGAGATGCTCATGCTTTTATAATGGAGTTTAGAGGAGCATTGGTTAACATGAGTCCAAAAAAACGTAGGGTTAATCAGAGGTGGAGAACCATGGTTAATCATGCTGGGATTTTTTGGTCAGAAGTAGAAGATTTTCTTTATTGGTTGCTTTGCTTCTTTGGGTAATGATGGGACTTTGCATTAAATGTTAGGATTTTTGAGGCTGAGCTTAATCAATGTGATTGGTGCATGTATTAAGAGAAAATCCTAAAGCTGCAACTGAGATTTAGACCCCCAAAAAGTAAGATTCAACACCCCAAGCCAGGTGTCAAGTTCTAAGCCTACTTCAGGGGGTTTTGCTGGAGGTTCCTTTATGCCCTCCAAACCACATGTTCCCAATTTTTTTCCCTTTAGGATTCATGGGCTTGGTACATGAATCATGTCTTGAACGTTTGTAACATTTATAGTATCAATTTGCTAGAATTTGAATAATTTGGTTTTAGCTCCCCTTCCGCTGGAGGTGCAGTATTGAAAAAGATGATGGAGTCCCATTACCCTTTAGACTTCAGCTGATGTTACAAGCCTCGGGTACTGTTCACGTCAGGTCGAGGGTGACCAAAAGCCGATGGAACAACCTCTAGTTTATTCTTAAGGACTTGGTTCTCTTGTTGTACTTCGGTCAAGGATGAACAATGGCTGTTTTGCCTACTTTCAGTCCTCTGCCTCTTGCTGGGATCTCTTAGATTGGGCTTGTTCACTTGGGCTGGTTCCTTTGGGTCGAGTTGTGCGCATCCTACAAAATCAACAACACATGTTGCCATGGGTTTTCCTTCCTCATGGACTTTTATTAGTAAATATTCTTTGGGTTTTCATAGATACTTGCAATTGTAATATCTAAAACAATATGACAAGTTTTCAAAATACCTCTGAAAATAACTTTTACTATGATGGATCCCATTAAATAACGTTCATGGCTTCTAATAGTCGCATCATAATTTAAATGATAAGTTTGTGGGATCGAGTATTTTCCATGAGTGTTGAAGATATATTTTATGGATGTTGTGATGCAAGTGATGACCATGTGTTTCATGGGTTATAATGTGAGAACATATTCTTCAAGATAACTCCCTATGAGCTTTTATAAAACAGTTGTCATGGTTTTTTGCCATAGTAATACTTAAGCAATAATTATGCCATAATACTTTTCTCTTTGCCAAGTGTTAATAATCTCGGGTTTTTTTGATAAAATAGTGCCAATGAAGATTGGGCTTTTGATATTGCCAATGAAAATTAGGCTTTTGAATTTGCCAATGAGAATTGGGATTTGATGTTGCCAATGAAGATTGGACTTCAAATATTGCCAATGAGGATTGGGCTTTTGGATAAATAAATTACCATGGGTTTAAACTATGGGTTTTGATTATGGATTTGAATTCCATTGATAAAATTGTTCTGTCAATGATTTGACTCATGAGTTTTTCAAATATTGCCAAGCATAAGTATTCTTGAGCTTTAAATAGAATAGGATATGTGTATTTTGAAAATAAATAGATGGTACTCAAATAAAATTATGTGTAAAAAAGCACCCTAACAGTTAGTAAGTATCCAATATCTTTACTTAATTGTTTTTGTGACAACTTTGTGTGTGTATGTTTAAAAATTAAATTTAATTGTAAACTAGAAACATCACCTGCTGCCATATAACCAATAGTGGCCAATGTTATGGTTTGGGTAATAGAGTCTTCATCACCCAATAATTTTGAAATTCCAAAATCACTCACATGTGCAACCATATCTTTGTTTAGTAGAATATTGTTGGGCTTCAAATCACAATGAACAATAGGTGAAGGACACTCATGATGGAGATACTCCAATGATGATGCAACATCTATCATCGTGTTCAATCTTTGTAACATATCCAAGAAGTAGTTATGAGAATACAACCACTTCATAAGGCTCCCATTAGGCATGTACTCTAGTACCAAAGCTTCAAAGTCAATGCTACTACAACTACTGATGATTTTCATAAGATTTCGATGGCGAATTATGCGTAATACATCACATTCAGCTTCAAAACTCTCAAACTTGATGAGGAAGAGCATGACCTCATAAACTAATCCTTTTCTAAGGTAATGGAATGGTTCAAAAAGGGGAGCAAGAGTTTGTATAAATTTTTTATCTGTCTTATTGTGAAGATAAAGTTGCTTGTACAGTAAGAGTTTGTATTGATTTGTAACTACTTGTGTTAATTTTGCGATACTTTTTTTCCTTGTTATTGTGTAATTATTTAGTGTGGATTGTATATAAACCTTTCCTTGTTTGTATAATAGTTTTTATTTTTTTTATTCATTTATTTTTATATAATCAATTCCACAGTTATAATGTGAAATGAGGAATTTGAACATTAAATTTTTCCGTTGAAAATATTATGAAATAGTGATTGAGCTATAAATGTATTCATTTGAGAACAATTTAACTAGTTTTTGTCTATTATTTTTTTGTTGTTGAAAAAAAAATCTAAATAAAAGTTAAAAGCTAAATAAAATATAGTAGAAAAAAGTATAATAAAAAAACTAAAAGAAAAAGAAAAAGATATTAAATGTGGGACTTGCAAATGGTATATTTTTCCATTGAAAAAAAAGGTTACTATAAGCTGTTATCACGTGGGACCCTATTTCTAGTGTCTGAGACTTGCAAATAGTAAAAGAATTAAACAAAAAAAAAAAAAAAACTTGCTTAAAATTGAAATCCAAACACATACTATTCTATCCTCTGCATTACCAAATAATCAATATTTATATATTAAAAGTATCAAAAAGATAAAGAGATTATTGTCTTTATTTTGCACTAGACTATGTTTCCTTTCCCTTTTCCCAGCAGCCAATACCGCATCCAGCTGGTAATTAGAGGCAGCAACTTCTTACAGCCTCATCATTTGTAAGGCACAGACATTCTCCAATTGTTACAATAATGGAGTTTAAATGGTCTGTACCATTGATAATATTAGTGCTTGTGAATTATGACTTGTACTCTAATATAGGAGCACTACAACAAAATGTACTTTTAGTGACGAAAATTAGTGAGGAAATATTTTTCGTCACTAAAAATACAGCTTTAGTGACGAAATTCATATTTCGTCACTAATAATGAAAAAAATTATTACATTTAGCGACGAAAAATAAATTTCGTCGCTATTGTGATCTGAAAAATAAGTGCCACGGAGGGAAACTTTGGCGCCAACTTAATTAACCTATAGTGATGAAATATTCGTCGCTAAAAGTTGAAATTTTTAGTGACGAAATATTTCGTCACTGTAGGTATTGCTGTGGATAGTTTTAGTGACGAAAATACTTTCGTCGCTATAAGTAAGTATTAGTGACGAAAAATAGTCGTCACTAAAAAAATAAAGGTTTTGCACTTATATGTTTTTAGCGACGAAATAACATTTCGTCACTAAAAGTATGCTTTAGTGACGAAATATTAATTTCGTCACTAAAAACAATAATAGATTTTTNTTTTTTTTTTTTTTTTTTTTTTTTTTTTTTTTTTTTTTTTTTTTTTTTTTTTTTTTTTTTTTCTTGGCACGCGTTTGAGAGACAAACGTGGCTACTATTCATGCGCTGTTTATGAACAGTAGCCACAATGTTTGACTTTTCTCACTTTTTCAACACATCGTGAGTCTCGTGTATTGTTCACGGGACCCACAAATCTCACTTTTCAGCAACTTTTTTATTAAAAATAGGTCCCACAGTACTATTCACACGTTAAAAATTATTTTGCTACAGTGTTTTTCAATTTTCTGTTTTTAGTTTTCAGCTATATCCAAATGGACCCCTAGTCTTCAAAGCCTTTACCCTAGCTACTGAATTATCAAAAATATATATGTTTCTAATTATTAATATTATTATTATGATTTTTACCTATATAAAACATTTGGTTGCTTAAAGTAGATATTATTGATTATTTGATATGCCAAAAGCATGTTCTTTTAGTTTAAAATATCCAAAAGCAAGTATTCATTTGATGAAGTTGGAAATGGATTTTAATGTTTCAATTATTTTATGTCTTTTATTTATTTAATCTCATAAGAATTGATGTTACAAGGTATAGTTTGTGCTTTGCTACAAGTTTATTTGATTAAAATTATTTAACTAAAAATGAATGTTATAAAAAAAATGTTTAGTTACTAATTTGGTTTTTCAACTATAGGGTAAATTTCAATTTGGACACACTTAATTATGTCAATTTATTTCTTCAACTATTAATTGTGCAAATTTGATTCCTCAACTTTCAAGTCAATTACAAAAAATAAAAAATAAAAAATCCAATATCAAATCAACTTCATCCTTGAAAATCTTCTTCATTTAAATTTTAATGATTTTAATTGATGTTGCAAATAGAACACCAATGAAAATTTTATTATAGAAATCAACTTCAACTCTTAGTTATGTTAATATTAAATGGACATTAGACCAGAGTGTGTAATTGACTTGATTTTAAAAGTCGAGTGATTAAATTCATTTGGAGCACAACGTAGCGATGAACTAGTTGTTTGTAATTAAAAATGTATCTGCGCAATTGTCAATAATCCTACGCCCACTCAATATCTATGCAAAGTAAAAGTAGATGATATTTTGTCAGGTGGAAATAAAGTGGTCACTAGGGAACAATTATCAAGGGATTTATGCTATAACAAGGAAATGAATTCCAACTTAAGTTATTGTGATGAACACTACAAAAATACTTATCCATGTACTCTTGAAGTTGCATACTATGATCATGGTGCTCTACCTATATATCTATTGGTATCTACCTTATCAATTACTCCAAATTTTTTTTGTTAACATCAATTACAATAACATTGATCATACATCTTGTATATCTTTGCATCTGAATTATTTTATTATCTTATGTCGTTCAATTTTATCCAAAGTTAAAAATTCATTGAAATTTTTATGTTTCTCTATTAAAACAAATCGAAATGAGATCCTTTTCTAGCATAATTCAAATATGAGTATCTAGGTAACTAACCCCTCAAAATAAAAATGTGAAACAACTTTTTTGTAAAACTAAATACATGCATTTTGTTAATTATAAGACACAATCATTTTAATTTACAACCCTAAGACTTGTATATGTCTTTTGTTTCCAACCCTTAGAAGAGTGTAGTGTAGATCAATTCATATTGCATGAGACAATCCAAATGTTTCTGTATACTTATGCTTTCAATAGGAATTACAATTACGGAGAAGCAGCTAAAAACTTGAAGGTGGATTTGTTAAATCATCCAGAATACATTGAACAAAATGCTATGTTAACCTTCCAGGTTGCAATTTGGAGGTGGATGACTCCAATTAAGGAGCATCAACCTTCAGCACATGAAGTCTTTATTGGTACATGGACACCCACCAAAAGTGATAATTTGGTCAAGCGAGTTTCTGGTTTTGGTGCTACCATGAATGTGCTCTATGGAGATCTTATTTGTGGTCATGGTGATAACGAGTACATGAACAACATCATCTCCCATTACTTATATTACCTTGATCTTATGGACATTGACCGAGAAGAAGTTGGGCCTCATGAAGTGCTTAGCTGTGCTAAGCAGGTTGCTTCAATCCATCCATTTCCTCATCTCCTTGATTTTTGTTTCGTTTTTTTTTTTTATTTTTTTTATTTTGGATGTCCTTTAACCTTTGTTGAACTAATCCTTTAGTATTATTTTATTTTATTATTATTATTATTATTTTTTAAGGTGATGCATTTATAAGATTTTGTGAACCTATCAATTAACAAATGGAAATGATCAAACATGAAGGGATGAGTAAGTGTTTGAATAAACATTTTGTGTGTCTTCGTGTGATGCTAAAATTGCTTGAAGGATAAGTGTGTTTTAGTGATTTGTAACTGCCTTTTGTTAGAATTGTGTGGTTGTGGTGTGTGTTTTTTTTGTTTTTTTTTTCTAATATTGTGTATGTGGTGGGCCTTTTTGCAATATTGGGCTGGGCTGTTTCCTGCTATACTAGGCCCAAGTGTTTTGAGTAAGAGAGTTGAGACTAGTCCAACTACAATACACTTTGATTCAGCTTATGCACAAACTATGCCTCGTCTGCCAAGAACTTCGTTCACATGCCCATGGTAAGCAGTGCCACTTCGGATGAGTCACGACAAGCAGACATGATAATAATAATAAAAGAAAATACTTTTGCCTTTAGACAAAGTGAATAAATAATCCCCAATTAAAATGATAATCACAATGAAAAGAAACACTTTGTAAAGAAAAAGATGGAAATAAATAAGTAAGACACGAGTTATTTAAAGAAAGGTCAATCTGCTATGCCAAGTTATATCACAGGACCAAGACCAAGGAGGAAACCATTTTTCCTCAATGTGAATAATCTCCCAGGGAAAACCCTACCGTTGAAATTAATCACTTTGAGGAAAACTGACCTAAATGGCTTGTGCCCAAAAGAATCCCCTTGCTTTTGGTAGAGAGTAGGACCTTTAGAGATTTAGAGGGAGAGAGAGGATCAACCTATTGGTGCATGCCTGCCGTTCTAACTCTTTGTTTTTCTTTCCTTATTATCTAATTTTCCTTTTTATCTTTCTTTTTCTCTTCTTTTCTCAATACTTGTTTTCTATTTCGTGGTTTTTCTTGGAGGTTACTATTACCGTGTTCGTCCTCCCCTCTGTGCATGGCAAGGGTCCTTTATATAATGTCTGCCGTGATTGAATTTTACTATTTTAGCCTTTAACTACCTTGTTTGGTCTAGGTGTCCTTGCCGACCACATACTGGTTTCCAACCACCACCACTTACCTGTGTTGGTTGTACCTCCAGACAAAGAAAACTATTTTGTTTGTTTGTTTGCCGTGGCACTCTTACTTGCTACGATGTGGGTGCTCTCTCTCTTCCTATCCTTCATGGCATGCACCTAGTGGTTCCAGCTCATCTTTACTTCTTTTGGGTAGTATATCATTCCAGCAAGACATCTCCCCCAAAAAAGTCTATGCAGGAACCCCAAAATAGGCTTTATCCTCTCCCCACAGCCAGACCATACCCTCTTACCTCTGACCCATGACCCACCACCTCCTGTATTGGCTAGGTACAGGTTGGTGAAGCCTGGGCTTTGCGCGTGCTCAACTTCTGCATGTGTCCAAAACTTGCACGCTACGTTTGCCATGGTCTGGAGGCTCCTCTACATATTCTGCCGCTCGTCCTTGACTTTTATGGCATGAGCTACTTTCTGATTCCTCATTCTCTAGGGCCCACTCCCTTCGAGGGCTGGGTCTTACTTGATTGTGGGTTTTTCCTCCTTTAACCCAATCTTTTGCTCTTTTCTACAGTATTTGCATTTCTCGCTGCATCATTCTGCCATTCCTATTGTGATGTTATTGGACCTAAGCCTGCTAGGCTTTTTTGAGCCTGCTGCTTATTCTTCTCTTAATAACTCAGTATGGTCATTGGGCTTTTTGTTACATTGCTTGTGAGCTCCTGTGTCCCATTTCCTTTTGGGCATCATTGGTCTATTTATTTTCCTTGGGCATTTTCAGCCATTTCTAACTCTGTGTTCCCATGGGTTTTTCCTAACTCCTTTAGGCTTCTCTGGCCCAATTACTGTATCCTTCATCCTTGGGGCCTATGAATTTTCCATTAACCCCTTACTTTCTTTACTTGCATTACTTTGGGCCTATTGTGGCCCATTCTCACTTTCCAACATCACATGCTGCCTATAGTTTGCTATTCCTCTCTTTCCAGGCTCCTTTAGGCCCATTTGCTTCCTCAAGGCCTATTTATTTATTTTATAGGCTTATGATCCATTATTACTACATCTTGAGCTTAATAGCTTTTCTATATAATTACTAACTTATTTCTACTCATGTTGCTGGGCTTCTTCCTTCTACTGGGCTTCCTAAAATGAGCATTAACAGTGAAATTATTAAGCGTGGATTGTATAAAATTTCTATGCTTGTATAATATGCATTTTAGTTGTGAAATCTTGGAATATATCCCATTTTTGTCCTTCCATTGTTTTATTGAGCATTACATTTATAAAAAGTGTGCATTTATTTTGGACTAAGCTTAACGTAATTGAAAGAAATATGTTTTTATTGAAACTTCTCAGATACTAGGGACAACTTGATACAATTTGTGGCATAATATTTGGACAAAGTTTAGTTACAAAATTGGTTGTATCCTATGACTATAAACTTACTCAATATATTTTTATTGCAAGTAAATTTTGATAAATCCACCATTAGATTACATCTTGTTGATGCCTACTTTGGCAATAAGGCACAATAACAAGAAGAAGCCCAACAATATAGAAGGAAATAAGGAAGAAGAATTAGCAAAGTGAGAAAAACGGCAATTAAGCTCGAATGATAGGAATAATAATCCACGGGCCCATGGAATAGTAAAAAATGCCCCAAAGAAAGCAAATGGGCACAAGGGAGCCTAGAGAATAAAGTAGTAAACCCATGAGAATTATAAGAAATGGAAACCAAGTAAAAATGAGTCGAATGAGCTTAAAGAAATGAATTAGTAAATGGGGTTGGTGCAAAGGCCAAAAAACCCCAAAAGTAAAAGATATGGTAATTAGTTCGGAGAAGCCTAAAAGATATAGCAAAAGCTAATGGGAATGTAAGAATGGAATGGGCCAAGGATGCCCAAAGGAATAAAGCAGGTCAAGGATGCCCAAAGGAATGAAACGGGCCAAGGAAGCCCAAGATGGTATGAGAATTAACCCAACAGGAACACTGGGCAACCTGAATTGACTAAGAGAAAAGTGCAGGCTCAAAAGAGGCCCAGCAAGCACAAGTCAAGTAGTAACATGGTAGAAGTAATGAAATGGCATGGCAGGAATGCTAGTTAACCCACAAACCAGAAGTAAAGAGAGATAAGGGCCAAACTGAAGGAAGAAGGGCCCATACCCAAGCAAGATCCAGCCCAAAGAAGAAACGAGTTGCAAAGAATAAAGACCTAGTGACTAATCCACGCCACAAGAGGTTAAAAGTGAGTAGCAAAACGTGCAGCAAAGACCAGACAAACCCCAGGCAATGACAAACACATGAACAACAGACAAGCCATGGACTCACATAAAAGTAGAGCACACACAAGGTTTAGGCACCACCCACTTTTACCTAGCTAATACAAGGGTAGTAGGCTATGAGTTCGAGGTAAGAAAGGGTATGGTTTGGCGGTGGGGAGAAGGGGGAAGTCTATTCTGGGATTTCTGCTCAAGCTTTTTTGGGAGAAATGTCCTACTGGGATGACAAACCACTCAAAAGAGCGAAAGATAAGCTAGAATCACTAGGTGCACGCCATAGGAGTTAGTAAGAGAGAATACCTAACCTTTATCCGGATGAGAATGCCACGAAGAGTAAGAAAATAAAACAAAACTCTTTTTTTCTGGAAATGAAACATGGCACGACTAGCATAAGGTAGTGGTAATGGCTGGGCAATCTATAGACAAGTGGGTGGTATAGGAAGGACACCCACACTAGGCCAAAAGTAGTTGAGGGGTAAAAAAGTAAAACTCATCATGGCAAGCAGTATAAAAAGGCCTTAATTGTGCACAATGAACAACGAGTGGCAAGTAGAAAGCAAGGAAAAACAAGTGAGAAAAAAAGCAAGAAATAAAACAATGGAAAATAAGGAAGAAAAGAGGAAATATAGGAATAAGAAAGAAAATTGAGAGTATAGAAAAATAGAGAGGATAAAAAGTGAAGTGAGGAAGCAAGAGTGTGATAGGGGCTTGCACCAATAAGCTACTCATTTCTCTCCCACTCAACAGCCTGCTCTCTAGCAAGATTAAAAGGATTCGAGGATAAGCCATTTAGGCCCATTCTTTCAAAGTGGGCAATTTTCATGGTAGGATTTCCATGTGAGATTGCCCACATTGAAGTGTGATCCCTTCCTAGACTTAAATCTCCTAAGGAACCAAGCACGGCAGACTAATCACTTTTTTTTTATATATATATATATATATATCAAGCATTAACATTACTCCTTTTTCTTTTATTATTGTCACTAACCAATTTCTGCCGTACTCACATCACTATGTTTTCCTTACTAAGAAAGTGGTTTAATCATTGTCTTTGATTGGTAGCAAATATATTCTTCTTATTTCATTATATTATGCCCTCCTGCTATAACATTTTTGTGACAGCATCTTCTGCCATGGGCACATGACTAAGATCTCAGTAAAGAGGTCCTAGCTTGCGCACAAGTTGGACTTGAGGTCAGTTTTAGTCAAGCCAATCCCGATTCTCCCACCCCAAAACTATTGGGCCACAATGCGGCAGAAAGCAGTCTAGCCCAGAAGTATAGAAATTTCTAAAAAAATTAAAGATTAATAGTTATATCATCAATAAATTGTTTAAATTGCAAGTTTTTGTAGTTTAAAATTATGTATAATATATAAGCTTATAAATCATATAGTAAATAATATCTGATTGATACAAAATTTAGTATGTGTATTAAGAGCATATAAAACATACAATTCAACGGTTAGATTTTCAAAATATATAGTAACATTTATTTCATTGAGTAAAATTGTAACCTTAAGCTATAATAAGTTTTGTAGCTAAACTTTGTTCATAATATTTTATTTAAAAATATTTTTCTCACCTTTCAAAGTGCAGAATTAATATTAAAGCTTTGTATTCAAATTTTGATAACATCCCATTTTCAGTTCATAATATAATTAATCGACTTAGACTTTCTTGTTACATAATCAATTTGCAAGAATGATTTCATTAATTTTAATTTTGAAATTTTTTTTTCTGTAGAATCAATTGTAAGTCAGAAAATTTCTCGCACGCCTCTTCCATGATAAGTTTTAACTAGATTTGGGCCTAAATTCTGTTCTAAGTCCATCCTTTTATTGGAAATAGGAGTCCGCTTTAACTGGTAGCAAGCCCATCCTATTGAATTATTTGGTTCGGGCTGAAAAATTAGTCCAATGTCATGTCTTAACAAGGGCGTTAGTTCATGCCCAGATGTAGCAGTAGTTTCGCGGTAAACAATGACCAGAAAAAAGTTTTCATCTAAACTGGTAATCAACTCATCCACATTGCATGACGGTTTATAAAATCATTCAAGTGTATTATTTCGATTAATCACATAACTCATTAAATAGCTTATGGGGCCAAAAGTATGTATGGGTAGTTTTATTTTATCAATTGTCACGTAATGGATTAGAAAATATTTCTTCACACCGGTTTAGAAGTCAACCTTTTTTTTTTTTTTTTTTTTTTCCCACTAACATCATCATCAAGTATACCATCATCTTCACCCTTCTTAGGTTTATCATGATTCTTAAGCACTGAACATTTCAGTATCCTCAGTTGGGAAACAACCATGCACCAAATTGCAAAGTCTCCTCTTGATGGTTTTTTTGTCTCACACATTCCTTAGCATTATGTTTAAGTAATTAAATTCTCAATTTTCAAATAGTTTAAACTTTTGGTACAATAGGTAATTCATTATGGTATCAGAACAGGAGATCTTTAGTGCAATCCTTAACATTACTCTACATTTCATTTAAAATCTTAAAAATGTCACATGTTAGGTCCCTGCTTATTAAGGGAGAGTTTAGATCCATAAATAAGGGGAAGTGTTAGAATTATACTTAAGTGATTAAATATAATTTCCTAACAATTTAAGATTTTGAGACAATCGGTGATTTGTCACAAATTTGAGCATTTGCCTCCTAACAAGGGCCTTGTAATTTTGAAGAGAGGTGTTAGAATTAAAGTTAAGTGATTAAGTTTATCATTTTCTAAGTTTAAGTTTTTGGGAGAATCGTTGATTTATCACAAATTTGAGGATTTGCCTCTTAGCAAGGGTTTCATAATGTTGAGAGGAAGNCTATAATAAGTTTTGTAGCTAAACTTTGTTCATAATATTTTATTTAAAAATATTTTTCTCACCTTTCAAAGTGCAGAATTAATATTAAAGCTTTGTATTCAAATTTTGATAACATCCCATTTTCAGTTCATAATATAATTAATCGACTTAGACTTTCTTGTTACATAATCAATTTGCAAGAATGATTTCATTAATTTTAATTTTGAAATTTTTTTTTCTGTAGAATCAATTGTAAGTCAGAAAATTTCTCGCACGCCTCTTCCATGATAAGTTTTAACTAGATTTGGGCCTAAATTCTGTTCTAAGTCCATCCTTTTATTGGAAATAGGAGTCCGCTTTAACTGGTAGCAAGCCCATCCTATTGAATTATTTGGTTCGGGCTGAAAAATTAGTCCAATGTCATGTCTTAACAAGGGCGTTAGTTCATGCCCAGATGTAGCAGTAGTTTCGCGGTAAACAATGACCAGAAAAAAGTTTTCATCTAAACTGGTAATCAACTCATCCACATTGCATGACGTTTATAAAATCATTCAAGTGTATTATTTCGATTAATCACATAACTCATTAAATAGCTTATGGGGCCAAAAGTATGTATGGGTTTTTACTTGTTGTGTAGATTTTTTTAAGGTTCATAATATTTTCACAATCAATCTTGATATCTAAGCTTCCACTTTTGCATATATATATATATATATATATTTAAAAAAAGAAGAAGAAGATATCATTATATTATGAAGTTACGGATTTTGAAAATGAGTTTGTTATGCAAGGTTGTAGAGTACAACTACTCAAATTACAAACTTGGTTCAAATTTTGAAGGTCCAAATAAGTTTAGATTAGATCTGTGGCCCAACACACGACCAGACTAAAGCCTCTGCCCAGCTAAGAAGAAAGGCCTCTTGGGTTTTTCACTTTTGTAAATATTAATTAGTTAATACTTTTTTTTTTTTGGTAGAAAACCAATTAGTCTCAAAATTTCAAGGGTTTATAGTCTTTAGACTTTAGGGTCACAATAATTTTCACAAAATACTTCATAAATAACAATTTTTAATTGTTAATAATAAAGTAATGTCATTAATAGGTCAAGAAAAATACCAATAAAAATTTGTAAATTCAATTATTATTAAAAAAAAAAAAAATCATATCCCTAACATATCCCAAAAGAATGCAGAATTCACGCGTTTCTTACTTGTATCCTCTTCAAGTAAACAAGAATTTACAAAAGCAAAACATTCTGCAGTGATAAGACTCGTTAAGCCTCTGTGGTCCAAAAGGAACTTCGGCTATGATTTATTAAGCATATCTATTTATCAATATTATTCAAAAAAGATTTTGTTTATTATTTAAAAGGTTACTAATATCTTTATTGATCAGTCAAAAGTACCAAAAAAAGAAGAAGATAAATAATACTTTATTGACTTGCAGTTGTCAATCTTTTCTCTCGGCAGCCATCACAGCACCATCCAAGTTTATAGGGAGCAAGTTCTTCTGACAACCTCCTTAATTAGTGAAATTTTGGACTTTCTCCACTCTTCACCAAGCTTGTTAATTAATATTGCAAAACAAATGGAGTATAAATGGTCTGTGCCCTCGACAATATTATTGGCATTTACATTAGCGCTTCTTGTGAATGGTGGTTCGCTTCAAAGGCCCTGTCCTCAGTGCCGCGTGCATCGAACAACGCCGAGTCCGGGTACACCTGGAGCTTCTTTGACAAGCCAGCAATGCTGCGGTCAAGGTGTACCAAAACGTAATGAATATAATCGGGGCGGGGGCGGGGGCACATAATGTGACGGTGCCGTTCGGGACTACTTAAAGACCGACCAGTTTGAGAACATCTTCTCGAACCGTAACTCCCTTGAGGTTGAGACCCATGCAAACAAGGGATTTTTGGACTACCAGTCTTTTATCACCGCCTCTGCTCTCTACCAGCCCTATGGCTTTGGTACTACCTACATGAATTGGACGTTCTTTGGGACCAAGGAAGTTGCAGCTTTTCTCGCCCATGTTGCCTCCAAAATCTCCTGTGAGTACTTCAGACTTTCTGTTTTGTGGACTTCAATTTGGGGTTTTTATCTTATTGGCATGGTTTTAAATTAAAATAGTAAAAAAATAAAAAATGGTCCCTTTTTTTATTTTTTTAGAACCAAATTAGAATCCGATTTTTAAACCATACCCCCTTTTTTTTTTTTTTGGGTTTAATAAAAAATTGAGAATTCAAATTTTGTAGTGGTTTAAGTATAAAATATATTATAGTGTGTCCTGTGTTTAAATTTATTTGAAACTTAATTTTATTATATCGAAAACTTTCCGTTCAAAACCTCTCTCCTAATTATCAAGTTATATATATATATATATATATATATATATCAAAAAGCAAGTTTTAATTTAATGAAGTTGGAAATGGATAAATGTTTTAATTCTTTTATATCATTTAATTATTTAATCTCTTATGTATTTCATGTTATAGGTATAATTTGGCTTTGTATAATTTTATTTGATTAAAATGGTTTAACTGAAAACAAATCTTATAAAAGAAAATGTTTAATCACTAATTTGGTTTTTCAACTATAGGATAAAATTCAATTTGGTCCCTCAATTGTATTAATTAATTTAGTTCTTCAAAAATTAATTGTGCCAATTTAATTCCTCAACTTTCAAAATCTATTACAAAAAATTCAAAATCGAATTTACTTCATCCTTGAATATTTCTTCATTTAAATTTTAATGAGGATAATAAAACACATATTAGAAGATTATTTTAGAAAATGTAAAATTTTTAAAATCAAATCAATTTCGACTCTTAATTATGTTAATATTTAAACATACATTAGACCAAAGTATGAAGTTGACTTAATTTTAAAGTTGAGTGACTAAATTGATAGTAATAGTTTAAGGACCAAATTGAACTTTATTCAATAATTGGAGGATTAGCTTCGTAATTAACATATAAAATTGATATTGTATTTTCACCAAATGAATGAAAAGTGTTTGCTTGTAAGTGATTCTAATCATATAGTGATTTAACTAAATTCATTTTTCTCCAAAGAACAATTTAAGTTGGAACTAAACTAATTTGGAGCACAACATCTCCATGCAAAGTAAAAGTGGATTTCTTTTTTGGTTGTTTTTAGGTGGAAATAAATTGGCCACCATGGATCAATTAGCATGGGTTCATGCTATAACAAGAAAATGAATTCCAACTCGAATTATTGTGATGAGCACTACAAAAAGCTTATCCATGTGCTCCTGGAGTTGCATACTTTGGTCGCGGTCCTCTACCTATCTATTGGTATCTACTTTATCATTTACACTAACATTGATCATACATCATATATATCTTTGCGTTTGAATTATTTTATCATCTTATGTTGATTAATTTTATCCAAAGTTGAAACTTCGTCCAAAGTTTTATGTTTATCTATTAAGAAAATCATCATGCAAAATGAGATTATTTTCTAGCATAAATCAAATATAGTATCTAAGTGGTACACTCTTCAAACAAATTTAGTGTAGATCAATTCATATTGCATGCTTCTATTCAAAAATTTTTTTACTCATGCTTTCAACAGGAACTACAATTATGGAGAAGCAGGTAAAGATTTGAAGGTGGATTTGTTAAACCATCCAGAATACATTGAGCAAAATGCTACCTTGGCCTTCCAAGTTGCGATTTGGAGGTGGATGCCAATTAAAAAGCATCAACCTTCAGCACATGATGTCTTTCTTGGCACCTGGAAACCCACCAAAAATGACACTCTAGCCATGCGAGTTTCTGGATTGGTACTACCATGAACGTGCTCTATGGAGATCTTGTTGTGGTCATGGTGATATGAGTCCATGAACAACATTATTCTCCCATTACCTATATTACCTTGATCTTATGGGTGTTGGCAGAGAAGAAGCTGGGCCTCAAGAAGTGCTTAGTTGTGCTAAGCAAGTTGCTTTCAATCCATCTTTCTCCTCACCTCCTTGAGCTTTGTTTGGTTTTATGGATAGTTTGCCCTTGTTGAACTAATCATTTTTTAAGGAGGTGCATTTATAAGTTCTCTGAACCTATCATGTAACAAAAAGGAAATGATCAAACATTAGGGGAGAGTAATTGTACGTATAAATTATGTGTGTGTTTGCTGCATGTGATGCTATAC
>NW_027070356.1:0-81850 GCF_002906115.3 Quercus suber
TAATTACCAAACTGCTGGCGTAAGGACATACGTTCGTTGAGATTTGACAACCTAAGGACATTGGTTGGTTAACAGCAAAAGTAAAACAATAAATTATTTTATTTGTCATACTAAATACTTGGAAATATTTTACATATAAAACTTTTAATATGTAAAATATTTTACTGAAGAACAATAGCAGCGTTAATAACTTAATTACAAAAGTCACTTAAAAGATTTGACCCTAATGCTACAAGTTCTCGTCATCATCATCTTTTATATAATAATAATAATAATAATCATCATCAGGAAATCAAAAACTCATAATCTCAATCACAACTATCTTTAGAGTTGTACACGTGACATTATTTTTATCATTACGTAACTTAGGGTCGATAAGTCTACAATCGAAATCCTATGTTTCTTAATCAGCAAAATAAAAAATAAATAAAAACTTATCCTTGAAGTTAACTTAAAATTCTAATATTTTGAAAATTACCAAAATATATGCACCACTCTATATTTACCAAAAGATTTTTTTTTTTTTTTACATTTTCCCTTTTATTGATGGAAATGTTGAAATTAGATAATTTAAATTTCTTTTATTTTAATTAGACGAGAGTAAGTCGCTTAAGCCTTTGGTCATGTGTAGAGAGAGCAACTAGTACATTGGTAAGAATTAAGAAAGAACTGAGTTTATCTAAGTTGGGGAAACAAAAAAGAGGTAGAGGAAGACCAATAATCATATTAGTAGAAGTAATAAAAGAAATAACATGCCAATTAAGGGAATAACAGAAAATATAACTTTAGATAGAGTAAAATAGAGCAAAATAGAGGTAAATAATATATATGGTTAGCCCTAACTAACATGTTGAGGATCCATAGCTGACTTCAAAATTTTGGGACTAAAACTTTGTATGTTGTTGTTGTTATAACTATTTTTGGGACTAAAATTTTGGGACTAAAAATTTATAATTTTTTTTTTCGTGTAGTAATTTGTTTTTTTTTTAATTGATTGCTTTTAGCATTCTTAAATAGTTTTAGTTCAACTCAATTTCTCTTGAATTCAAACTTAATTTGTGGAGATGTGAAAAATAATCACCTTAACTCAATCATATATCACTTTCTTTCTTTCTTTTTTTCCAAAAGAAGATAAGAAAAAAAAATATCTATCTAAAACAAAAAAAAAACAAAAAAACAAAAAAAAAACAAAAACAAAATCTATAAATATTGCTGCAATTTAAGATGTATTAGACCTCTTTAATTGCAAGTTGAAACCTTATACACTGTTTTTCTGGGAAACAAACATTTCAAAGTCCAATCCATAGGTGCAAGTGTTTGAATTACACTACGTTGCAACCTTAGACAAAAAGTCTAAAGTTAATCTAATTTTATTTCAATTCAAATACATAATCCTTAAATGAAACTGCCTGGAAGCATATTAAGCATAGTAAATGTAATTCAACTGTAATCAAATTAAGATTTGTATCACATGAAGCAACTTTATCTCCAACCTATTCAATTATATCTTTCCCAATTCTAAAATCTCTCACAACTTCACGTTAAAAAAAAAAAAAAAAAAAAAAAAGTAAAAAGTAAAAATTACATCAATTATAAAAGAAGTAGTTGATATGAAAACACAACTGCTACTTTATCCAAAAGAAAAAAAAAAAGAGAAAGTTGATAAGAATGAAATTGAAGATATATTTTATCAACTTAGAAATTATAGGAAAATAAAAATTATATATATTTTTTTAAAATCTAAATTTTTTTTGCAATATAGTAAAACTACTTAGCACAATCACGACGTCTAAGCCCAACTTTTATTATATAGTATATGATATATATATATATATAAGAATTGTTTATATGTTTTAAATCTAATATAATATGATGTAATTTCTAGATCTATGATTATTCTTTTGTTGAGATCTCCTATTTTCTATCTTCTTCTCTCTCTCTCTCTCTCTCTCTCTTTTGTTGTTGTTGTTGTTGTTGTTGAGAAGAATACTATTTTTTATCTATGAAAATGTTTTCCGTTACATTTGAAAATCCAGATCTACTATTTTCTATCATCTAATATGGTTTCTCTACAAGAATTTCCAGATTTGATATTCCGTTATCATTAAAATGTTTACTTTACATTAAAAAATCCGAATATAATATTTTTAGTGGTGGTTCTAGGAATTTTTTTCAGGGTAGTTACTAAGAAATTTAAATTATACAAAATATAATAAAGCGATAACTTGAATATTAGCTACAATTGTAGGTTGAGTCATTAAGGGGAGTAAAATGTTGTGACTACAAAGCTAGAAAGAATATAACTATCGTCAATCCATCAAGGAGAATTGACAACCACAATATTTTTCTTGGTACCATTTTTTAGGAAAAAATGAAATTAAAGATTATTTTTATTGAATAGGTTGAACAAGCTACAAATTTGAATGTTTAGCGATTTTTTTTTTAAATTTTTTGTTTTATAGTAGGCTTTTTGTTGAATAATTAGATCCCTTGTTGTGTTTTGGTATTATCTTGTTTTTGTTTGGTTTATGTTTGTTGTTTTTTGGGCTAATATTTATTGTTGTTATTTAAGTTTTTTTATTTTTTTAAAATTTATAAAAGGGATTAAGGATTATGTTTGGGGGCATAATTAATTTTGGGGTAGTAATGATACGTCCACTATATTTTTACAATAAATTTTATGAAAAAAGCTATTATTAGTGAGTAAAAAAATAATATTAGTATTGAGCTAAAATTAGAATCAGTAACAACTTACCACGTTGGATTTGTTGTAAAATTATTGTAAAAATGTTGTGAATGTAACATTATTCTTATTTTTGTTGAACCTAACTTTTTGTAATTCTCAAGTCAGAGTGTTCAATATTTTTATTAAGGTGGTCACAATAGGTTAGTTTAACATATAATTTTGTTTTGGCAAGTATATATATATGCAATTTTTTACAAGTCAGGGTGCTTCTGTGACCACCCAGACTTGCATCTAGAGCAGTCAGTGAATATTTTTATTATCAAAATATGCTTTCCTTTAAAATAAATTCCAGATCTGATATTCTATTAAAATGTTTTCTTTAAATTCTAAAATCCAGATATGATATTTTTATCATCAAATATGCTTTCCTTGGCATTAAAATCTAGTAGTCTGTCGGCAGGGAGTTATGGCCCATTTGTAGGTCCAATGTAGTGTGTTCAAAAGGATGTTAATAGGGATGGCGATGGGTGCTCAAGACAAAATTGCTAAATGTCCTATTTGGGAAAACTAAGTAGCATTTTGTAATATTTTTTAAACTAATTAGAAAAATGCTTTTCTTTTGAAACTCGATTTTCTCAAAATGAAGTTAAAAAAAAAAAAAAATTATGGAGCCCTATAGCGGCATTTTTAAGGACCTATAGTGACATTTTCAGGATCTATAGTGACATTTTGTAACTTGACATTCATTAAATCAAGTGATAGGCAATTTTTAAAATTTTTTTTGCTTATAACTCGATTTCATATAGGTCGAGTTACAAAAAGCCACTATAGGTCCTAAAAACGTCACTATAAGTCCTTAAAAACACCACTATAGGGCCTAACTCGATTTTTAGAAAATCGATTTTCAAAAGAGAGGCATTTCCCTAATTAGTTTCAAAAATAGGGCAAAATGCTGCTTAGTTTGCCCAAACAAGGCATTTAGCAATTTTGTCCTGGGTACTCAATTTTAGCAAAAGCAAACTCGAAACTATAATTTGTGGTACTAAATTATATATGCAACTGATAATGCAAGATGGAGTTCTAGAGAGAAATTGTTTTTGGGCAAGGAAAAAAAATGTTTTATTGATCATGCACTTCTAAAATACATTAGAATTTGGAGTTTAGGTTGAGGGGCCTAAAATCTTTATACATACACACATACATGCATATATATATATATGGAAAAAAAGTAATACATAGTACAAAAACTTAGGTTGAGAGATTGGGTACATGCCAAGGCCATTGGTGACTTTAATTCCATGACTATGACGATGGATACTATTGTTTTGTTTTGAAATAAATGGTAAGAATTGTGCCAATTGTTTTCATTTTTGTTTTACCTTCACTTTTTTAGCTACATGGTACAATTAAGAGGGATGTGCAAAATTAGGGATGATAATGGGGTAGGACCGAAGGATAAGGTATTCATCCCCGCCCTGCATGGTTTTATCTTGTCCTAACCTAGCTCCGCTTCGCATGATGGGAAAAATTTTCTTGCCTCATCCCCACCCCTCGGGACCCCACAAAGTCCTGTCCCATCACATAAAACTCTACTTCTTGTTAATTTGCCCCCTCAACTATTACAAATTTTTTTAATAAAACCTGTTTCATTAATAAAATTATACTTGAAATTACAACTAAATTTATCCCATCAAATAAAACTAATTTTTGACAAAAACTGAAAACATTATCCAAGTGTTTAACAAGATAATATCACAACAACAAGAAAAATCTCATACTATAACACTTACAAAATAAAAATTGCCTAGTTCTTCAAAAATAATTTCCACTTTCTTCCTTCATGATTCAAAACTATACAAATTTGTTTCTAATAAAGACAAAAGAAAACTTTAAAAAAAAAAAAAAAAAAATCAAAGATTAGTGATGCACAAGAGTCCAAAATTGGCACCTTATTTCTAACATTGCTAGAGAGAAAAAAAAGAGACAAAGAGCCTCGTTGGGTTGAATAAAATAAGCTAATATTGAAATGTTTGTTTAAATAGTAGCGTTTTAGGGTATACAAATTTACAATTATAATTTTTATCAACATAGGGCGGGGTGGGGTGAGTCTAAAAAGTCTAAAATCATCCCAATCCCGCCCTGTGGTGTAGGGTTAAATTCTCGCCCCATTCCCGTTTCACCACCTTTGCAGAGCAGGGAAAACCCGCGCGAGACGAAGCGTGAAGGGGCAAATTAAGCGGAGTGAGGTAAAATTGCCGTCCCTGTGCAGAATACTTATTTTTAACAAGAGTGTGAATCTTGTATGCCACTTCTATACGTTCTTGGACTCGTAGATGCCACACAGATTTCCTTTTTCCTCTTTCTATATGAGATTAATTTTATATAGATATGTATATTATATCACCCCCTTCTAAGTTTGAGGGTTAGACGCCACTATTGATTAGTGAGCCGTTTCCATAATAAACAACTTCATCTATATCATTCAAAAAAAAAAACTCCTTCTATATCTATATGTATATATATATATATATATGTAAAAGTTGAAATTTAACATTTATTGTTGTTATGCTTCTGTTGCACCACATTATTGGACATCATCAACCTATTTCCGACACTTTCTTTCACCTTACAATTATATTTTCTCCAACATATTCCCACCGCTTTTACTTTTTATCTTTCAACTCCTCCATACCTTGATTTTACAATTTATCTTTTCATCTTTTTTTTCTTTTTCTTTTTTTTGTTTTTGTTTTTGTTTTTACTCTTCTTGATCTCTCCATTTTATTTACTATAAAAATTTGTTATTTTCTTTTTCATTCAATATACATTTTGCCCACACAAAAAGGTAAATACTCTCTCTCTCTCTCTCTCTCTGGATTTTTAATTCTTTATTGCATATTTACTTTATAGGTAAATGATTTTTGTGTTGAACTCTATTTTAAAATGATGCAATATGTTTTAATTTGTTATCCTTTTTTTTTTCTTCTTATCTTTAATTTTTTTTTTTTGAGAATTTTCTTATCTTTAATTGATAGGTGTAATCCTATAACGTTATATAGTGTCTAATAATATAATGTTATTTAATTACGTATCATGACTTGAATAATTTGATGTTTATATTTATATATTTTTGAGTTAATTTTTAGATATTTTGGAAGTGGAAATTTAAGTTTATATCAAAATACAATTTACATGTCTATGTATTTATATGTGCCTTTCAATTATATTAGTACTATCAATTCTAAATTTGTGATTAAATCTTGATTATCATGATAATCTTCTTAAGAGAATGAGAAATTTGAACCATTAATTTTACACTTAAAAATTTTTAATTATACCAACAAAAAAAGAAAAAAAAAAGAAAAAAAAAAAAAGAAAGTAAAACATAACACACTATACCAAAAGTTTGAATAATATAGACCACTTTAAAAAAGAATAATATCAATCAAACACACTCTCAAAAAATTAGTTTCTTAAAAAAAAATCCAAAAAAATAGAATGATATATTTGTAGAGAGAAAAATGGAAAATACTTTTAGAAATAGTTCAATTTTTAAAGAGAATAAATTATCTTCAATCATTTTTAGAGAATAAATTATACATTATACCACATTACAAATAATAATAATTATATATTGTCATGCATTTTTTTTTTTAGAATACTAAGTATTTTTAACACACACACGGGAAGAGGAGAGAAGGTTTTTTTAAAGAAACTTATAGTGGTATATATCCAAAATGGTTTAACTCTTAGATACACAGCAGAGACTTTAAACCTCTTTTGGAAAATGAGTGTGAGTTAAAAAAGTTTAAAGCATGTACTGTGTATCCAAGAGTTTACCTCTTTTGGATATACACTACTATAAGTTTCTTAAAAAACTTCTCCCCTCTTTCCGTTTGTATGTGTTAAAAATACTTGGTATTTAAAAAAAAAAAAAAAAAAAACGTTAATCCCATGTTGGAAAAATATTGTCATGCATTAGTTTGTAATAAAAGATCAATATGCTTGCGCAAATTTAGTCATATAGTATTATGGTATGTGTCTACGTTGAGACATTTTAGGTTCTGATATTCACAAGATCAAACATGATAAGATGCCCAGTGGCACACAGCAAAAGACTTGTTGTGTTTATGCCCACCCCCCAGGAGAACGGACTTACTCTTTAAGCTGTCAAGAACTCAACGCAAACTCAAACACACTTCAATTGACAGAACCCCAGCAAAAGAATTGTGTTTATGCAGCTTTCCATGAAGAAAGTGGCGGAGTTTCAGAATCCTTCCAAGTTGGAACATCATTATGATATCTTTCACCCTTCACAACATCCTCAGAAGCAAATGATTCAAGTTCAGCCATTTCTTCTGGCGTCAGTTTCACAGATAAAGCTCCAATATTTTGGTTGAGGTTTTCAATCTTGGTGGTTCCAGGTATGGGACACACATCCTTCCCATGGTGATGAACCCAAGCCAGAGCTAGCTGCGATGGGGTGCAGCCCTTCCTTGCTGCCATTTCATTAACACGCTCAAATATGGTTTTGTTATGCTCCAGATTTTCAGGTTGGAACCTGGGTAGGAACTGCAAGCAGTGACTAAAAATATTAGCATCACGACCGAATTAGTAAACAAAAAAGGATAGTTTCATGAAATTAGGGCCCCTACTCGTTCATAAAGCCAATGATAAACATACATTATAAAATACTTATCAGCATCAAGACTTTATCAATAAAAATAATTTTTAAAAAGTATATAATTTATAAAGGCAATGATGAAAGTACAGTTTAACATAATTTGAAAAGACAGCTATTCAGGTCTGTAGGCATCCGCAAATGCTATTCCCTAGCTTAATTTTCATGATAATAAAAGATACCAGAAGACAGTACAGATTACATAAACTGAGGTAGGAAAATAACAATAGAAATCTAGATATGTCATGCTTTAATCAGTTCAGTTCGTAAGATGTGACATAGAAGTATTGGCTTATATTAAAATCAGCATCTTTCTAATGTTACAGCCTCCAAAAAGTGTATTACTTCTTTCATGGATGAGTTACATAGATTCTAAAAATGATTAATCTTCTTTGGAGCATTAACAAAACAGCTGCTAACAATTAGTCCTTAATCATTACATAAAAACAATTTTCTGAGTTGACGGGAAAATCAACACCTAACATTTTTTTTTCTATTTCAAGAAAACTAATCTAGAAAGAGGTTAAAAAAAACTATAATAGAGAGGAACCAAATATTCTGATTTGGCTATATGAGCAATGATGTAAGCTACACTAACAAATTTGCAATGAACACTTGACATTTGAACCATGAAGATATCAGCAAAATATTTAGGCATTGAAGATATTTGCTTAGATAAATTAGATTACCTGTATACTATAACCATTAAAGAAAATGTTGACCACAAGTCAACTTTTACATGTGTTAGTTCATCAAGAGAATAAGGGAAAGCACATAGGTCTCTGCAAGGTCAATCACCAAGCCAACTAAGGAGATAAAATCTTCAATATTGATTAATGCACTGATGATGCAACAAAACTGTGAATCTAAATGCATGTTTATCTCATTTCAAAGCTCAAAATTTGAGTGGTGGATCTGCTAACCTTTCGGAAGTCATTATTCCTAAACTTTTCAAGAACCTATTGATGAATGCACTGATGATGCAATAAAACAGTGAATCTAAATGCATGTTTATCTCATTTTGAAGCTCAACAATTAAGTGGTGGATCTACAAACCTTTCGGAAGTCATTTTCTGTAGAATTTTCAAGAACCTTACACCCAGACGAAAAGAACCCTCGTCCTAGAGGACTGTATGCCACAATCCCAATGCCTAGTTCCCTGAACAATTAGGAGAACAAAATTAAATTTTGTACCTCAATTATTCTATACCTTAAAATGCAACTGTAATTAACACCTCACCTGCAAGTAGGAATTATTTCTTCCTCCACATCTCTAGACCACAAAGACCACTCTAACTGCACAGCTGTTATGGGATGAACTGCATGTGCCCTTCTGATTGTTGAAGCAGAGGCCTCAGATAGACCAATGTACTTGATTTTACCCTCTTCAACTAATTTCTTGAGTTCTCCAATCTTATAATATAAAGGAGAAAAGAATAAGAGAATGCTCAACAGCAAGATTTCAAAAGATGCATAATGGGACACATGAAGAAACAATAGTGGCAGCAAATGTAACAACTACTCAAATGTAACAGCAAATGTAAGAAAAAGATAGCTTCAAGATAACCAAGCTGCAGCAACAGTATATTGATATGTAATTAGACTACTCAGAACACAAGAAATGCCAAATTACCATATTTGCTAATCATTATCTGACAGTCATGATAGAATAGGTTCCTGGTTACATTATCTTACGTAAATGGTAGTTTCCTTAATTCAATAATCTCATAAATAATGCTCATTTCTCCTTCGTAGGGGGCACAAGTAAAACAAGATGCCTTCGTCTCTCTCTCTCCCCCAAAGGAAAGTGAAGTTGCAAAATATATATTAAATTTAAAAATGAATTTGGAATATTGTTTTTTCGAATTTGCCAAGGATGCAGTTCAAAACCTTAGGCGTCACATTGATAAAAATGGGGGAATGGGGTGAAGTTGTTTGAAAGCTATTTTATAGAAAAGTGAAAATGAGTTCATCAAAACATCCAAGAGTTAGTTGATTCCCCGCATTAATTCGATCCTTTATTCGGTTCAATCAATTAAAACAAATAAAACTCATTAGTTTGATTCTCTCACTCAGTTGAATTGATTGAAGTATAATCAAGGAGAAATGAGGAGTTCATAACTTGGTTTGTATTGTTGTCATCCATATGACAACAAAGTTATTCCTAGAATTTCATCCAATAGTCTAAACTATCATGGAAGAGAAAGAATTTTCTATTTCTTCTGAAACGAAGTTAGCAAAGAGGCTTGTGAGAACAAACTTCTAATTTTTTGGCACAAGTTAGAATGGTGAAGGAAGTCCACACGATGTTCATGTTTAGAAATAAGAAAGTAAAAGGCTTACAGTAGTGTTCTTGAGAGAGTAGACTACAAAAAGGAGAATGTAACAAAGTGTGGCTAAATATCCCACTCTTTTCCTGAAAGATGTTCTTTACAACTTGTATCATTAGTCACATCTTTATATGGCATTTCAATGTAGCACGATATGACTCTAAAGGGGGTTTATTAAAATCAGAAGACAAAATCGACTCTGACTTTAAATGGAATTCAAACATATTCTTCTCACCATGTTCATTAATTATAGGATAATAAACAATATAAAAGATAATAGGCTAAGTTTCATATAAAAATGCATGATAAAAGGCAAATTATCTACATCCAAAAATTTTTGGTTCTATTCCTGAATTGAATGCGTAAACTCTATTTCAACCAACACTTGTCCATTAAAATCCATACAAACAAAATTCACATACCAAAAGAGCAAGTCCAAAAAAAAAAAAAAAAACCACACTCATAATTAATGAAATACATGCTAGTAAAGATCATGAGTTGAATCCAATAAGAGAAACATAAACAGTCTAAAATAAGGATACCGATGGAGACAAGTCATGATATTGCAACTAATAAGCCAAGCCTTATCTGCTGCCATAGACAATTGAATTGGCTCACCTTAGGCTTGAGTCGCTTGACCACATTAACTTATCTTGAAATGGAGTGACCCTCATAAGCTAGAAAGAACCTCAAAAGGAACAACGTACACAAGAATTTGGGAACAAAGATTGAACAATAATGCTTAAAAACAATTAGATAATTTGAACTAAATAGTCCCTCCCCTATTTATAGAAGTGGTTATACAAAATCAATAGCCTAGTCTCTTCTCAAGGTTTTGTGTGGAAGTCACAATACATTAAGATATACATAGTTGTGGGAGTCACTTGTACATTCATGTTATAGCCATCACATATCAGTGATGGGTGAGCCAATGGCAACGCTCCTTGGCATTTCATTTGATGTATGGAATGCGAAGCATTTTAAACATATATACACCATTCTTAATTTCAAGTCAAGAATGCCTAGCACAAGAGCAACTTCATTATAAATAAATAAAGAGCAAGTGATTCTATGCAACCTCAATCAAGTACCTTATAAAATTTATACTTAATAATCATTGGAAATCATCTTAATGGCTTAATCTGATATGATTATCAGTCTGATAACTAATACTTAATAGAAAAGGGGTTTAAGAAAAAAAATTAACTAACCGTGACTTCTATGGGAAGGCTGTTGTCGACACGGTGCTGGTAGTAGAGATCAATACAATCGATATCAAGGCGCTTCAAACTAGCCTCACAAGCTGCTCTCACATACGCTGGATCGCCATGGATTTCCATCTTCCCATCCGCAAAGCTAATACCAAACTTTGTTGCCAATTCCACCTTCTCTCTTACCCCTCCCTTCATAGCCTGCACCACTCAATAAATAAAGTAACGATATCTGACACTATAACAGCAGAGATAGAGAGATAGCCATTAGTCATGAGTCATGAGTCATGATCGAGTAGTACCTTTCCAATGAGGATTTCGTTGGTGAAAGGGCCGTAGACATCGGAAGTATCGAGAAAGGTGACACCACTGTCGATGGCATGATGGATGAGAGGGATCATGTCTTGTTCGGGCTTTGGAGGACCATACAAAGAGGACATGCCCATGCAGCCCAGACCTTGTGCCGAAACCTCCAGTCCCTGTGAACCCAGCTTTATCCTCTCCACTCTTTCACCCATTTTTTTGCTTTGCTTTTTCCTCAACGACTACTACTACTTGACCAGCAATCAAATACAAACTCTCTCAACAATTTCATAATATTTTTTAAAATTAGCATGCTAGCTAATTTAAGAATGTTAGTTGTGACAACAACATTAGTACATTACAATTTACAAATACCTGATCTTAGCCAAATTTAGGACGCTGACCACTGTGGTAATTATCGAGTAGGACGAACGTTAGTTGAAATTTTTAGAGCAAAAAAAAGAAAAAAGAAAAAGTAAAACAATAACTACCACAGTCAAAACTCAAATGGGCCATTCGAGAGTTGATGATTTTGGGTTAGACACACCACACTAGTAGCTAAGAAGTGAACCCAGATTCACTCACTAGTACTTGAATATGGACAGGGACTAAACAGAGGAGTCCAAATCCACAAAATAAATATGCTCCACCCCATCTCCATGCACCACTAAACGCGTCAATTATTTTCTTTCTCAAACAAACTAATAACGGGAAAAGCAAGCCTAACCTTAATCAAAGTTAATGCCTCAAGTCACTGTCACTGACAACTTTCCCTTTGCTCAATTTTTCTCCACAAAGGAGCACTATTCTGTTTAATTAATCAATCTTCACATCCCTAAATTTTTTTTTTTTTTTTTTTTAAGTTGTGGTGTGGGTAATTTCTTCTCGTTTGAGATTTTGGGTTTCGCTGTGGGCAATTTCCCCACAGCAAATATAAGATCTATTAACGGCAATCTGATGAGGCCAAGAAATGAGAGTGACTTTAACCTGTGGTTGCACTTCATCTTTGAAGAAAACGTTGATTTCGTAAACAAGTAGGGTATCTTATCAAATGGGTGGCCCTTTGGGAGTTTGTTGTTTGGTGCTGACTGCTGAGCAACGGTGTGGGATGGCGAGAAATTATTAGCTCCTCCGGGAGGACAGCTGAGCTGGTCCTCCCAAGTAATCACAACCAATAATAAAAGGTCATCTGTTAAAATAATGCTAACTCAGCTTCCTAATTGGCAAAGCAAAAAAAATTAACCTATTTTTAAACCCAAATTATACTGTTTGAAGTTTGAACACTCAAATTCATTTTATTTTTACCGCTCCATCCTTCTTCCCTCTTCTAAACCCATTTTTTTCAAAGACCCAATAACTCCTCTCTACCTTCTCACAATACAAATTCTTCTGAGCTGCATCTTATAGTTTTGATCGTTTTGAACTAAAGTTTCACAAATACAAATCATTCTCATCACAAATCATCTCATTACTTGCTTTGTCGACTGGTTGAGGTGGTTATCCAAACACTACCATTGCAACTAAGCATGACTCATCAAGGTATGATACAAAGGCTTTAAAATCTTTTTCTTCTTGTATTTTCTCTCTATCTAGTTATTCGTGTTAAGTATTTTCTACCATCTAGTTTATATGTTAGTGCCCTCTAGCTATTTGATAAAAGTCCATAATGAAAAATTAGTACAAGAAACTCTTAGATATATGTGTGTGTGTTTTTTTTTTCTCTCTTAATCTGATTTATATATATGGTGCCCTCTAGCTATTTGATAAAAACCCAAAATGTGAAAACAAAAGTAGAGAATGAAATTAACTCATAGATAGTTAGATACGGAGTTTTTGCCTTGCCCTTAGTGTTCTATGACTTCTGTCTAATGCATAGACTGAACCAACAAGAAATCCACCAGAAATAAGTGATCAATTTAAAAAAAAAAAAGAAAAAAAAAAAAAGAAATGACAACCGCGTTGTATTGACCGATCAAATTTACTCATAACCTGTTATGTAACTGAGCACCCAGCCAAAACAAAATTAGAAGAGATGATGGCCATATAAAATCTATACAGCAGAGCATTGCGATTGCCACATGGGTATGAGGTCTTTGACATGATAACTTCCAAGGGTAATATGCCATAAATGTTGAGATGGGAGGTGATGTTTGAAATTGTAAACTAGTTACGTTGTCATTGCCACTGTTGAATTATTAGGCCATCTAGTAGGTCATAAGTTCTAGCATGTCATTTATCTTTATTGTGTATCTCAAATCCCAAATTGCTATTTACTCTCAATTATTATTTTTTGTATGCCTTTCTTCATTATTTTTGTTTGTTTATTTGTATCAATGGTTATTACTTTGTCAATAATAATTGAAAATTTCTTTCTAATTGTGCAGGATTCTAATTCAAATGGTTTTGGACAATTAAATCCTACACAAAAGTGATTCGATATCTAAATTTTTTTGAAAAGTATTCAAGTTAGAAGATTACTCAAGCATGGATTGATGATTGCCTTGAAAGTTACAAGGAATATTATTGTATTTGAAGGCAATGAAATGGAAGATTAATCAAGTTTGGATTGATGATTGGAGGAGTGAAAGTCTTTTTGTATTTTGAAGGCAATGAAAATAGGTCTACTTAGAATTTTGTGAAAGGAAATGTTAGAATACATACATTTTTCCACCTTTTATTTTGTTATGTTTTCTCATACTCTAATAAGATATTGTATTCTTTGACATTTTTACTCTTTCAATTGTACAAAACCAATACTAATGAAAAGTATTTTCTCTTCAAATAATGCTTGCAAACAATTTTTTTGTGAACTTGTATTGTGGTGGTTAATTGGGTAGGGTAAATTAATTTCTTTCACGAGTATTTTAATTTGGATTATGCCCATTGTATAACAGGTTAGTGAAGTGAGTGTAATATTTGTAATGCCAAATCAATTCACTAGCCTTATTCTTTATGTATGACTTTAATGCTTTGGTATTTTCATTGCTATAACAATGTTTTTATTATAGTTTTTTTTTTTTAAGCTAAATTAGCACCTTATTCCATTGAATCCATCACAATAGGATAATTGGCAGGAGCTTATTCATTTACAACACAAACTAGCTTTAATCCCTAGAACCCCTATTCAATACAATCCATTTTGAATATGGCTAAGCATATAACCGGGCACAACAAATTACCCTGTTAAAAGCATTTTACAGGCAACACATACCATTGACAAACTTTTTCCTATTTATTTGGATAAAAGAGAAATTTTATTATTAAAAAAAAAAAAATTACAATGACATCCAAATTCCAAACACCAAAACAAAATCAACCCCTGAAACACAAATCATTTGCAAATACTAACCTACTAAGTACTAACTTCCACAAATACCACTAACCTTCTAATAAACCAAAAACATTACAATTCCAAATTAAAACAAATATTCCAAACCACAGAAATACATCACAATATCACATTAGAACCAATGTTCAAAGTTCACAACAAACCCACAACCGAATATAACAATTACAATCTTCGATTCAAAACTTTGACATCAATCTTTGCTATTAGATGATAGCTGATTCTACACGCACATCAGTTAGTAGCCATTCCTTCAAAACTGTTAATGTAAATAAATTCAAAAGAAAGTCAGCGGATAAATAATTATTTGAAAAAAAAAAAAACCTAAGGAATCAAATCTTGAAGAAGAGAGTACCCCACCTAGCCATTTCGCTCTCGAAGAGTTGTCATTGTATGCGCTTTGTTAAAGAATTTTGAAAATGCAGCCACGGAACTTGTAGTGTTTCTTGTTGGAAAGCCTTTTACTCACGGTGTTGCTTTTTAGACATCATCTCGTAGAACATTTGAGACTGAGAAAACTAATCTAGAGTTTTTGAGAGAGGACCTCTTTCTGTACAGACAAATTTGGTCACTAATGAGTGTGAACTTTTGGATTTCAAATTTATTTGTGTTGGCTGTTTAAAGTTTAAGCCTCAAATTTATTTCAAGTTTTGAATCTTGCCGGTTTAAATTTATTGTGTTTTTCTATATCTAAGAGTTAATTTCAAGTCAAATTTATCATCTCTTTTTTTTTTTTTTCCTAAATTGATCACTTATTTATGGTGGATTTCTTGATAAAGAGAGAAAGAAAAAAAAAAAAACACACGCACACACACATATATCTAAGAGTTTCTTGTACTAATTTTTCATTATGGACTTTTATCAAATAGCTAGAGGGCACTAACATATAAACTAGATGGAGAAAAAAACTTAACGCGAATAACTAGATAGAGAGAAAATACAAGAAGAAAAAAATTTTAAAGCCTTTGTAGCATACCTTGATGAGTCATGCTTAGTTGCAATGGTAGTGTTTGGATAACCACCTCAACCAGTCCGACAAAGCAAGTAATGAGATGATTTGTGATGAGAATGATTTGTATTTGTGAAACTTTAGTTCAAAACGATCAAAACTATAAGATGCAGCTCAGAAGAATTTGTATTGTGAGAAGGTAGAGAGGAGTTACGGGGTCTTTGAAAAAAATGGGTTTAGAAGAGGGAAGAAGGATGGAGGGATTTCTTATAAAATAACTATAAAATTCAAAAAATATTATTAGTTAAGCAACGTTTTAAACATATTTCTTTTCTAACAATTCGACTTCACAGTGGTCGTTTTTTTGGTTACAAAATCGACTGGATTGGACTCAATTTTCCTGTTTTAAACAGTAGATGAGTGGTTAGTGTAGATTAGAAAACGACCCCAGTGGAGTCGTTTTACGAGCGCAAAAAATGACTCCACCGAAGTCGTTTTTACAAGCACAGAAAACGACTTCACTGGAGTCGTTTTCTGTGCTTGTAAAAACGACTCCAGTGGAGTCGTTTTCTAAAGCAATAAACTTAACCCAGAACATGGGTCCCTCATCACGCCCTACAAGAAAAACTTCAAAAACAAAACAAGTTCAAAACACGCCTCTCACTCAGTCTCTCTCACACTCTCAGTCGATCACTCTCACTCTCTCAGTCGATCACTCTCACTCTCAGTCACCTCTCCCATTCAAAAAGAAAAAACTAAGTTTCAAAACACTCTCAGTCGCTCTCACTCTCAGTCGCTCTCACACTCTCTCACTCTCAGTCTCTCGCTCCGTCGCCGTCGATGTTGCTCAGTCCCTCTCTCTCCGTCTCCGTCTCCGTCGCCGTTGCTGCCTCTCGCTCCCGTCGTTCCGTCTCCACCTCGCTCCGTCGCTCCAATTACCTCACAAAAAAGTAAGGACTCTCTTTTTTCTGGGGTTATTGGTAATGCATGCATTGATTGTTCCTTGTCTATAAATTTTTTTTGGCTCTTTTTGTTAATATTCCAAGTTTCCAACTTCTGCATTTTTGATTGGGCCTCTCACAAAGTAGTTTGGCTCTGTGGACTTACTTAAATTAAGGAACCAATTGAGCAAATTTGACTGTTGCGTCCTCTATTGCCACAAAATAGTATCGGCTTTATTCAAAAACAATGATCCTCTTTAATTTTTTTTCTTATTAAATGTATTTATGTAATTGCTATATGGAGTTTGTGTCTTATGTTTCCTTCAATAACACCAGACCAGTTTGGATATGTTAAACCCTTGAAAAATCATTTGGATAAAACTATTAGGATTTATGAGTTTTGGCTAATTTCATGACAAATTTATTTGTATTTGTTTGTTTTATAATTGTAATGTAATTTGTGAAAATAACGGTTGAAGGTTGAAGTTTTCATACTGACATTTGCACAATGGTGTATTTAACTAGACTTCACGGTTAATAGAGTGGCCTGCATGTCCCACACTCATTGAAGAATCTGATTTACAGATTGTAGTAGTAGCAGCAATACCTATAAAAAAAAATTGTAATAATACTATAGTTACCATTTTGATTCCAAAAAATCTAAGTGATTAGTTTCCTATATCATTCAAAACACTTTCGATATTTAGTTTTCATATGGTTACTAAAGAAATTTACCTTTATTATTATATTATTATTTAATTTATGCATACTATATGTTCTATAGTTCCATTGTTCCAAGCAGTGATAAGACCCAGCGACTTAAGTCACAGTGGGACATATTCCATTTTAAAGAGTGTTGAATTTTTGAATTTTTGACACAAGTAATGAAAAAGCAATCAAATTACGTTGCACTTTTCAGAAGTTAGAAAATTGATATGTAAATCCAAATGCACCAAAGGGCCCACAAATTCACTTTGCACAAGTTAGAAAATTGATATGAATCGAAATGGACCTAAAATTATGGGCCATAAATGAAGGGTCCCATCCCATCATTTGTGCGGTAGAAATTTAAAGCATCAAAAAACCAACTAAGCTCAAACAAACAAACTCAAAGTCGTAGCAGGTAGTCAACACAACGCAATACAATAAAGACGGTCCATTTCCTATAAATTAGCATCTCATTATTAGCATTTCGTATTATATAACAAAATCATAAACAAGTTTTTACTTTTATAAAAGCATGATGATGATGAATTGTAATGTAATTTTTAGTTGTTTTTTTTTTATTAATGTTACTTATTATGCTTTTTGTGAATTTTTGTGGGTTTGGAAATATGGGTTATAATTGACTTTGATTTATTGTGTTTTAAGGGTGGTCATGATTTTTAGTTCCAATGTAAATTTTGTGTTTTTACGGTTTGGTTTATGAATACTCGATGAGTAGCAGGTTTGGGTTAGCTCAACTGGTAGAGTTTTTTGACGTGTTTGAATCGCGCCTAGACTAAAAAGAATCTAATTTGGCGTCTTTGTCAATGGTAAAGAACAATCAATCAGAGAACCCAACTCAGTTAAAATCATATGGTATATATAAATGCTTTTGAAAGGAGTGTATACGTTAAGAAAGGGTTTTATGTGTAAGCTAAAGATTTTGCTTGTACATTTTAATTCTTCCATTGCCTTAAATGCCTATCTTCTTACTGTAAAACAAGGAGAATTCAGCTCTTTAGCTGNGTATTAAAATTGATCTTCATATCTATTTCCAAGTTCGCTCTCAATTGTTACTAGTGTCCTTGAAAAGGGGTGTATAGCCTCCCAATGTGGTGCATTGATCATCTAGGACTGCAACTTGTAGAGATGTAGTTGTTTGTACAATTTCTTCCTCTACGCCGACTTCCGCATGCGGCTTCAAAGTGACGTGCAACTCAAAATCTGCTGTTTGTTCCCATTTCTGCATCTTACTAAACATGAATTTCACATGTTTGTCCTTGTTATCTCATATTTCTGTAATTAATGCATTGATTGAGGACTTCATATGGAGAACGGAAAGTAAGATGTATGTCATGCAAGCAGGATTCACTTGCAACTCTTCCATAATTTTTACTTTCAGCTCATTCAGGGTCTTTAGTTTACGGCGTATCATCATATAATAGCACTGCATACCCGGACTTTGAAATGAGGATCCGTCATAAGGGTGGTATTGGTAAAGGGTCCACCGTAATATATATTTATAAGGATCATTGTCAACCTATAGATCATCAAGTGCAATTGTGTTAGTTACAAATTCATAACGCTCAATCAACATTAATCACAAAACTTTGCGTATGAAATGCCAACAATACTAACCTCAACCAAATTTGCATATACTCACCTTTAGTAATCTTACAAAAATAGTCATTACCAAATTCATATTCTTTAAAAATTTCAAATTTCTAGGGGCATGACTTTCAAAACCCATTCAAATAAGTTATGATGAACAAAAAATTATATACAACCAGTTATCTATTGAAATCTTTGTTACAAATACTATCTTAGGTATCAACTCATAATCCATTTCATATCCATGATAAAGACCTAAAAGTACTAAATATACCTAACAATTGATCACAATATTTAGTACTAAATATTCCCAATACATCACAATAGTAATTTTTTAAAAAACTTAGCATATTATCACAATATTTATACTAACAACCAAAACAAATATTCCCATATGTTGTAATAACATAATTAATCACAATTTTTGTACTAAATATTCCCAATAATCACAATATTAAATTTTTTTAAGAAAAACTTAGCAAATAATTTAATCACAATATTTACACTAACAAAAACAAATTCCCAATATGTTGTAATATCACAATATTTAGTTCTAAATATTCCCATAATCATCATAATATAATGTGTGTATATAATGTATTCATGATCTTAAAGTATATAATGGTGTTTTTGTTAGTGTTAAATGTGTGTATATAATGTATTCATGATCTTAAAAGTATATAATGTGTTTTTGTTAGTGTAAATGTGTGTATATAATGTATTCATGATCTTAAGTATATAATGTATTCATGATCTTTTAGTATTCATGATCTTATAAATGTGTGTGTATATAATTGTCAAAAAAAACTAGCAAGTAACAAAAAAAAATTACAATATATTAACAATTTAATCACAATATTTACACTAACAAATAACAAAACAAAACTTTTCCTAATATGTTTTAAAAATTTTTCTTCAAAAAAAAAAAAAACTAGCAAAATAATCACATTACCTGAGATGATGAGTGTGTGTGAGTGCAAGTGAGAGAGAGCAGAAGAAGAGCTGATGAAGAGAGTGTTGTGTGTTTATGAAGAGGAGTATGAAGAGCTGATAATGTTCAAAAGGAGCTGAAGGTGTGACCGGGTAAGAAGGAAAAAGGTCCCAGTTGGGACCATGATGGCAACACGTGGAAGGGATGGGACAATGCTTAGAAGTCGAGTCCAGAGGAGACGATTCCAGCTGTGCACGTGACTCCTTGCCACCCTCTGCCATGGAAGAGACTGGGACAAGACGTCTGAAAGGGGCACAGAAATCGACTCCAGAGGAGACGATTTCTGTACATGGAAATCGTCCCTCTGAAAACAATTTCATGTACAGAAATCGTCTCCTCTGGAGTCGATTTGTGTACATACAAATCGTCTCCAGAGAAGACGATTTCCATACATAGGAGACGATTTCCATGTACAGAAATCGTCTCCTCTGGAGTCGATTTCTGTGCGTACAAAATCCTACTCCTCCGCCTCAGCTCCTGGCGAAACAGTAAATGCACAGGAAAATCGACTCCAGAGGACTCGAATTGTTAAAAATAAATTAGTTTCAAAGTTTGTCTAACTAATGATATTGTTTGGGATTAGTGGTTATTTTCTTAAAAATCCAATAAAAGAAGTCATTGTCAAACAAAAAGTGGTAGAATTATGAAAGAAAAAAAAAATAATTGCAGATTGCCAAAGGACAAAGGTATTCATTCGAAATAAGTTAAATAACAGTTTGTGATGCGCTAGACATGGGTCAACTATCTAGTACGTGAACATGGTCATGCATCACATATTGATTTAAAAATAATAATAAAAAGTGTAAAGTGGAAATAATTTGTGAAAATTCTATCCTAATGTAACTATAATAGCTTGTTTCTTGTTGAAAAATCAATCCCTTAAGGAACTTATGTGGTATGAGGGCTGCAACCTGCAAGTGTTTGTTCACGTGAATTGAGCCATAATCTAACTTCAATACCACTTGAGTTAAGACCATCACACCGTTGTTTCTTAAAGTTTGAATTCATTGTTTAATGATTCTAACCCGTAAGTCATTACCTGACACCAAAAACCTTAACCACAACAATGTCTTATTGATTATTAAACTTCACGTAAAAAAAAGGGCCCTATTTCATAACATTTTTTCTTCCAAAAAAAAATCAACACTTTTAAGAACTAATATAGTAACTAGTAAGAGGGCTAGTAAGAGGGTTGCAAGTGCTCCCTCACACGGAATGAGCCATAATCTAATCTCAATTTTACTTAAAAATCTAGTGATTTTAAGTAGTGCAAAAGTAATCAAAACTATGATTTGACACCAAAATCATTGTCATATTGATTATTTCATGACATTATTATTATTATTATTTTTTTTTTTCAAAAGAAGAATCTAACATCATGGGCAAAACAGTAAAATTTTCTCTACATCATTTAATATGGGTCTGACACTTATATACCTGAACTATGAATTTCCATTTTGGGCTTACCCAAACAATGCCGAAACCCAAAAAGCCCACTGGCCCAAAAAAAAGTTCATTCTTCCAAGTTCCAAGTCCCATTGCATTCTATTCCATTTCCATATGTAAAACCCTCAAAACCCTCCTTTCCCTTATTTCCCTCCATACCCATTTTTTTTTTCCTGGCGGGAAACTGATATACAACTCTCACAGAAAAGAAATGGCGGAACAACAACGAGAAGACGAGCCGAATCTGGGTCAATTGGAGGAAGAGTACACAGTGTGGAAGAAGAACTCGCCGTTCCTCTACGACTTGATCATATCCCACCCTATCGAATGGCCGTCTCTCACTGTCCAATGGGTCCCACAACCGCCCACCCACACCTCGGATTCATCTTTCGCCGTTCAAAAACTCGTCTTCGGGACCCACACTTCCTCGGGCGTCCCTAATTTTCTCATGGTCGCCGATGCTCACCTTCCTAGCAAAGCTTCTGAAGCCAACATCAATGGCGATGCCGAAAACCCCATCACACCTAAGGTCCGTGTTTTTTTTGTGTGTTTTTATGCTTGTTTGTGGAGAGTTATTTTGTGGGTGTTTAGTGTTTTTGTGAATTGTTTTGTGGGTCCTTTTGTATTTTGTTATATTTATGATTTTTGTGTGGCTACCAAGTGTTTGTTAAAATGTCTAGCTGAATGTATTTGTATGAACTGAGTCTTTGGTGGTTTCATGGGCAAAAAATGACTCAAGAGTATTCCTTTCAAGAATTGTTTTGTGGGTACTCAGTGTTGAGAGTTCAAGGTTTGATTGTTTTGTTTGGAATGTTTGTAGGTGGAGGTAATGCAGAAGATACGTGTTTGATGGAGAAGTGAATAGGGCACGGTGTATGCCACAGAACCCAGTAGTTGTGGGTGCAAAAACAAGTGGGTGTGATGTGTATGTATTTGATTGTAGCAAGCAATTGGAGAAGCAACAAGGGGGTGACTGTGAGCCTGATTTGAGGTTAAGGGGCCATGATATGGAAGGGTATGGGTTGTCTTGGAGTCCCTGTAAGGAGGGATACCTTTTGAGTGGCTCACATGACTGTAAGATATGTATGTGGGATGTGTCTGCTGCGGCTCAAGATAAGGTGCTTAATGCATTGCATGTTTATAAGGTAATTTTCCAAGTCAAATTTTACATAATGGTGGTTGATGTTGGTGTGTTAGTCATGCTGCTTTTGATACTTTGTTTATGGAACTTGCGAATGTATCTCACAGGCTCATGAAATGTTGGTGGAAGATGTATCCTGGCATTCAAAGAATGAAAATTTGTTTGGGTCTGTGGGGGACGATTGTCATTTGATGATTTGGGACTTGCGCACAAACCAACCCCAACAATCTGTGAAAGCTCACGAGAGAGAGGTGACAATCTTGAAAGCATATTCATTTTTGTGACAGTGACTCTCCAATTGTTTGTCTTAACTACCATGTGCTCTAAATTTTCTGTGAATTTTTTTTCTGAATTTCCATAATAATAAGTGTGCTGGATGCATTTTGTTTTGTTTTGTCCTCAAAAAAAAAAAAAAAAAAAAAACCTTTAATTATGTTTCATTGATGCAATTAATTATAAGGTCTTGGAAAGCCTGCTGGTTAGTTTATGTATAACATATATACCAGCAAGTTCTGTTTCATAGTGTCAACCAACCTTTGTTACTGATGTTGAATTGAGATGTTTGTTACCCTCTGTCTCTCTCTGCATCTCCATCTCCATCTCTTTGAAATGCAAACATTGTTGGCCTTTTGATTTTCTGCAGTTCTTGGTTCTAGCATGAATATTAAGAGATGATTCTTTTATGGTGATTCCAGGTGAACTATCTTTCTTTCAATCCTTACAATGAATGGATATTAGCTACAGCATCTTCAGATACCACCATTGGTCTCTTTGATACAAGGAAGCTAAGCGTGCCACTGCATGTTTTGAGCAGTCACACGTATGCTCTTCACCTATTGATTGATTTCATATATTGGTATCATGAGTGAATTATCTGTGAATGACCTGCCCTTTGTTTGCCCCAATCCCCACCCCCCCCCCCCCCTCTCTTCCCCCTCTTCCTCTTTTTCTCTTGCAAAGCCAATTCCTTTGCCAATTTTAATGACATTTATTCTCATATGTGTGCTTCTCTTAATGGCTATTGTAGTTGAAACTATCAACTATGCACTGTTTCCATCATGTCAGAATTCTTGCCAACTCCCCAAAATAGACAGACTAAAAAGTTCTTATAAATAATTTTTAATGAATAATGGGCTATGAAAATGAAGTGATGTTTGGCTTTTGGTGCAACTTTAGTCAGTATATTACTTTGAAATCAAATCTGTTGACAAAATTAAACTATTTTACATGTTCAAAGTATGCGTAGTATGTATATCAACAACTAAATTTTAATTGATTCTTGAAGCAGAGGTTCCATTTTTTGCATGGTAGTCAATAAGTTCTTGGTGCAACCCCTCATTTTCTTGTTCTCTTAAGAGCTAATAATGTTGAAATCCTTGATATGTCCTTGAATGCTGGGGGTCTATACTGTCAAGTTTAGACTTCCATGTGCCATTAGATTATAACATTTTTTGACTCATTTTTGTCTAGCAATGGAATAAGGGTTATAGATCATCATTATCTCAAACTTTGTTTCTTGGGAGGGTTCAGTGCAAACTGATACTTTTGCTGCTTGGTCAATTGATTGATTTACTCTTTAACAAACTAATATGGCACAAGAGAATCAATTATTCTTGCTTGACATCTTGGTTGATACTCAAATGTGCTTATATGATTCTCTATTTTATGTTCTTACTGTAGTTTGACATTTTATTCTTTTATGCCAAGAAATTTCTGTGGGTCTTGTCATATTGTTTTGAGATAAATTAGAGTATGAATTATGGAATGGCAATATCTCACCCTGGATTTGTTTCTTACAGGGAGGAAGTCTTCCAGGTAGAATGGGACCCTAATCATGAAACTGTGCTGGCATCATCTGCTGATGATAGAAGGTTGATGGTTTGGGATCTTAACAGGTACTGCACATCAGGACTAGCTGTTAGGAATATCCTCAGTTTTATTTCCTTCTTTAAAAAATAAAAAAATAAAAAAACATTTACAGCCATTATATATTTTTCTGACTTCTATTTATTACTTTATGCAACATTTGGTTGATTTGAGTACAGGACATTAACACCTGCCACTTCAGATATGTCTCATAATTGGACTGACTTGGGAATCGAATATAGTTGACTTACCCAACCATACAGTCACCACTGTTATACTTTGCTCTAGACAAAATGATGGAAGGCATATAATAGGAATACCAGATAAACCTATCAGTAATTATTCTCAGCACAACCTCTTGCTGAACATGTGGTCGATGCATGCATTAATCACAATTGTTTAAATACTTTGTCATGGAATTTACTCGCATATCATCTCTGTCTGGTTGATGTTTGACACTTCCCTTACCACAATTTATGAATCTTGATTAGTATACATTGAATCATGCATAATGATAATTAAGAAGCAATTTTGGCATTTAAATATTAGCTTTTTCTAGCTATTATTAATCTTTTATTTCAATATTGATGTGCTTTCCTCTTTTTACCAAATACAAACTGAATTGTCCTCCAAACTGGTTTGGCCCATTTTGTGGCTGTTCACAAGACCATCCTTATATACTATTGGTCTGTGACTTGTTTAGATTTATTTAATCTCATGTGATTTAATACATGTGGAAGGTCTTATGAATCGCTACATAATGGGTTGGAGGACTCCTCCAACTTGCTTTAGAGAAAACTTTGTCCATTTCCAAAACTTCATTGAAAGTTTGGGAAGCTATTTCTTGGTAGAAATTTTACAGGAAGGAATTAAAGTTATGGTGTCCTCTTATTTTTGAAGTATATTATACTGAGTTTAGATTCATATATTTGTTTGAGTTTTGCACACAATGAATCTTTTGCCTTGTCTAACTGTTATGTAATGCCTTCAGGATTGGAGATGAGCAATTAGAGGGAGATGCTGAAGATGGTCCTCCAGAGCTTCTATTTTCCCATGGGGGTCACAAGGCAAAGATATCAGATTTCTCGTGGAATAAGTATCAACCATGGGTCATTGCAAGTGTAGGTGATGACAACACTGTTCAGGTCTGGCAAATGGCTGAGAGTATATATCGAGAAGACGATGATGACATGCAAGATGCTGATGACTAATTATGAATGTGATCCGTTGCTCTAAAGTTAATCTTTCACTTAGAGGTTTAGGTGGAATAGGCAATCTTTTACTTTCAGTTTCAGTTGTAGTTGTGAGATTTAGGTGGAAACCATATTCAACTTTTTGCTTGAAATGATCACCAAACTTGAAAATTCTGTAGATTCTGGAGTCCTTAATATATTGCCGTGTGGTAACATTGTCATTTTGGAACCATCTTAGGTGTTCTGTCTTTTTGGTCAGGACATCTTGGGGTTCCATACTGCAGTGATAATTCTGTATGTTCTTTTGATTTACATCCTCTTGTTTTGGGTTTTTGCAGAGCCCTAGTGCTCCCACTGGGATCACTTATGGTTTGTTTTTTCTTTTTCCAGCCATTATCAGCATATCCTTGTTAGAAAGACAATAATTATTTCATGCATATTGTACATATATTGTCTCTTTTTCTTACCTGTGGGCTTCACACTTAACACAAGGTTTCTTAAGGTTCTAGTTTGTTATGAGCTTCCTCTCTAGGACACTTAACCATACCAAGGTTCATTTGAAATGGATCACATTAGCCATTACATTCTTTGTTAATGGTGTGCTTGGTTTATGGCATATGCTCCCATGCTTAGTATTATCTTACAGATCATTCTTCGTAATGTTCATGAGAAGTACGATTGCCAAGGGATCCTTCATATTCAATTGATCGATGGAAAACTGAAAACCTGTGTCAAGAAAATACATGATGTATTGGAAAGGACCCAATGATTTATCTTGGAACACAAACAAATACGAAAACATTTGAAAGAGATTTTGGATTTTATTATTTTTATCTCTATTTTAGGTACCTGTTTGATTGAGTTTTTTTTTTTTTAATCATTTTATTAGTGAATGATGATCATATTAACCTACGCTATCAATGGGTCGGTTCTCTAACCTTGTTATCTACTATTCTACTGTGCTATCGATGGATGGTGAATAAAAAAAAACGTACGCTATCTATGGGTTGGTCACTCGGTTCAGTATCTGAGTTTGATTTTGAATTAGATAAAACATTATCATAAAAAATAATATCTGATGATTTGAATTCCAATGCTCCTTCCTGCCTGCCCCATATTAGTTGTGCATCTTTGTAAACTCAAATTTTAAGGGTCATTATTTATTGGTTTGTCTAATTCACATAAAAGCATAATTTATCCAACACTTTTTTAAAAAAATTTCAAAAAGACATTGCTTTTTTAAGGTAAACATTACATTCTTTGTTAATGGTGTGCTTGGTTTATGGCATATGCTCCCATGCTTAGTATTATCTTACAGATCATTCTTCGTAATGTTCATGAGAAGTACGATTGCCAAGGGATCCTTCATATTCAATTGATCGATGGAAAACTGAAAACCTGTGTCAAGAAAATACATGATGTATTGGAAAGGACCCAATGATTTATCTTGGAACACAAACAAATACGAAAACATTTGAAAGAGATTTTGGATTTTATTATTTTTATCTCTATTTTAGGTACCTGTTTGATTGAGTTTTTTTTTTTTTAATCATTTTATTAGTGAATGATGATCATATTAACCTACGCTATCAATGGGTCGGTTCTCTAACCTTGTTATCTACTATTCTACTGTGCTATCGATGGATGGTGAATAAAAAAAAACGTACGCTATCTATGGGTTGGTCACTCGGTTCAGTATCTGAGTTTGATTTTGAATTAGATAAAACATTATCATAAAAAATAATATCTGATGATTTGAATTCCAATGCTCCTTCCTGCCTGCCCCATATTAGTTGTGCATCTTTGTAAACTCAAATTTTAAGGGTCATCATTTATTGGTTTGTCTAATTCACATAAAAGCATAATTTATCCAACACTTTTTTTAAAAAATTTCAAAAAGACATTGCTTTTTTAAGGTAATTTTGAAAAGTACAATTTTAGTTGCGTTTGTTTTGGTGGTAAATGATTTCAGGAAATCATTTACCACCTGACCCATGTGTTTGGCTGGTAAAGGAAAATCAATTTTCCGGAAAATATGCTTAAAGTTTGACCGAATTTTCACCCATGACCCGGAAATGGTTTTACGCTTTTATTTTACCTTCAAACCATTTCCGGGTCTCGCACGAGAATACAGAAAAGAAGAGAGCCTCTGAGAGAGAACGAGTGAGAACGAAAAACACACTCAGCAAGAGCCAAAAACAAAGAAAAAAAGAGAAACCAACGCAGTCCGATCAACCAAAAAAGGAGAGAAACCCAGAAAAACGGACCGATCCACCAAAAAAATAGAGAAACCCAGAACAAACGGATCGATCCACGATCGAACCCAAGCAACGAGCAACCCATCGACTCCAAGCAACGAGCTCCAGATCGACACCAGATCGCCTCCGAGCTCGATCGAACCCATCGCCTTCACCTCGCCTTCACCCAGACCCACGAGCCCATGCCGAGGAACACTGACTATTCAAGACTAAATTGGGGAAAGCCTCTTTTCCCAATCCACGCCGAGAACCTCCTCATCCTCGGCCTGACAAGGGTGATTTTCGGGAAAGACTAAGCCCAAAGTAAGCTGTCACCCTCGCATTTAATGCATTCACCTAACCCCCCTGGCCGCATTAATGGGGATATAACCCCTTAGCAGGACAATGTTGATCAGAGTGAACCACTCGAGTACTGATAAGGCCTCTGATGGGATGGATGGCCAGAAGAGAGGCAAATGAATGATCAACAGATGGAATAAGGAGATAGGAAGATGAAGACTATATAAGGAAAGCAAGTAAAGTAAAAAAGGGGGAGGGGGGAAAAAAAAGAGAAGCAAAAGGCCTCCTCGGCCCATGGCCGAGGAGAATCCTCCCAGTTGTAAAGAAACTCTAAGTATCTTTTTATAAATGAGAGTTCATGCTTGATGAACGACGGCCCGCGCCTAAACCTTTAACCCACTCTCTATAAATTTATTGTTTGGGCTTGTTCGGCTGAAAACCCGTTCATACTCAGGGTCAATCCAAACTGAGTCCCTACATATATCAATTTCACATGATTTTAGAAATAAATCATGGAATTTTATATGTTTACAAATAATAATCTTAACCCGTGAAAATTTAGCCTTTTTAATTAAAAAAATTAATTAAAAATAATTTCTATTATAGTATATTATTTGGTTTCCTATTTGATTTTATATTTTAATTCAGATCAAAACTCATTCACAACTTTGAAAGAGGTATAACCACTATTTGCGTGATAGTCACTCCACAAATATAGGTGTTTGTAGGGTGTGGAGAGTAAGAACCGAAATTCAATTATCTAGAAAAAAACTTCACACATATATACATTTTTTAAACTTTAAATCAGGTATATATTATTATTTATGGGTAAAATCATTCCTTAAAGCAGGTATATGTTATTATTTATGGGTAAAATGACTAAAATCATTCCGTATGGCCAAATCAATCTCAAGGCTTCCGTATGGATTTTCATTTATAGGATAATTACAAGCATTTGAAAAATAAAGAAATTACTACAACAAAAAGAGATAAACTCTAGTTATCTGCTGGGCGACTGTTATCTTCAATAGCTTCAACAAATGGTGTTTTACTAGGACTCATACTCTTAACACTTCTACCCAACAACAACAACAAATGGTGTTATACTAGGACTCGTATCCTATTGCAATGGGAAATAGGATAGCTTAACGTGGCTTTTTATCCATTATTGGTTAGAACTTCCCTGGCTGAAGTGCATGCACCGACCCCAAATTCCTATATATATATATATATATATCGGGAAAGGCCAGTCCTCAATCTATTTTTATCTCTCTAGCTCAGCTCTCTTAGATAAAATTTTCCATTGGAGCAGTTTCTGGAGATGGAGATGGAGAAGAAAGAAGGTGTTTGGGCAGATGAAGAAGAACGCTATAAGATCGCATTCTGTGGGTTTGTTGGCTTAGAATCTGCAGGCTTATCTTATGAGGAAGAGGAAGCAGGTCACCCCGTAGGATGGTTTGTCATCAACGTCCCAGATACAGACTGTCTTCCTCTCTATCCTTCTTCTTATCTGTCAAAGTTGAAGATGAGAGAAAAGGGAAACGAAGCAAAGGAAAAGAAGAAAGTTTTGAGCACGGACCAGCCTCTGAAACCAATTTCGGCAAGCATTAGTAACATCTACAACCACAATGCAGCAATAGGGTCACATTTGTATTCTCTTGGCGGCAGAGAAGATGTTTGTTCTAATTCTATAGAAGATATCATCGTGTCATGGAGACTAGACCTTAACTCTCCTAGTGATGGTTGGAACCGCGGTCCTAACATGAATCTTTCTAGATGGGATCCTCAAACACTGGTTTTGGATGGCAAGTTGTATGCTTTAGATTCTCTTCTTACTGATTCTCCGCCATCTGAATGCGGGTGGATGGAGGTTTTTGATCCCGACATAGCGACATGGGAATCCTTGCCTAATCCTCCATCTCCTCCACCATCTTGTCATCAAATTCGTCAGAATGATTTTACTTGCGCGGTTCTTGAATCCAAGAAGGAGATTCTTTTGGCTAAACACTTTGTTAACGATGATGATAACCTTTACTTTGCTACATTCTACGCTTTCGATGTCGTGACTCGATGTTGGACAACACTTAAGCCCCTAAAGCGCAAATTGCATGGTTGCTTTCCTCGTTCTGATGATAGAAGAGCTGTAGCTGTTGGTACTACTCTCTATTGGGGTGCTTTCTCTGAAGACTGGCACGAAGCAAATCTTTTCTATGTACAAGCTTATGATCTAGATAAGGATGTGTGGCTCCATGGACGTCTCAACACTCGCCCACTTTTTGGGAAGCATGAAGGTCCCCGATCTTTTGACCGTTCACCTCGTTTGCTCCATTTACGTGATCACATTTTCTGCCTTCTCTTGCACGCCTACTTCTCTTCTACTACTAGTTACCTTTATTGTCTCGTAGTTAACATTGAGCCAATATCATCACCAATATTATCCGATGATGATGACGACGATGACGAAGATGACGATGATCACCTCTACAAGTTGAGTATTTCCATTATCTCCGTCCAAAAGTATCCCCTGAATGAAGTTTCATCCCTCTGGGATAATGTGTTGCTGTCATAGTGTTAGCCGTTGATGGAAGTGGCTCCTTCTCTGCAGATGTGATGTTTACCTTAGGTGCTTACATGTTTTGGTTTTTTTTTCCTGATGTGATTTTGCTGTATTGTAAGCTTTAGATTTTCATTCTAGTATATGTCTTTCTTTGATGATTCAATTTTTCTCTTTATTGAAAATTGATATGATGTATGGGGGTTGAGCACTATATGTGGTTATTTTAATTGATTATGATTGTGAAATTTGACAACCTTTTTGATATTTTCCTTTAATTTTTTCTAGTTGCTGGGCTTGTCAGATTATAGAGGTATGGACTTTTTCTTTGCATGCTTTGGTGTTTGCAATTTCCTGACTGTTTACAGTTTAAAGCAGAGAGTGCAGCGATTACTAAATATTGCTTCTCCACTCCCTTCGAATCCAAAAATCCAAACCCCAATTACATAATATTATCCTTGGCTCACGAACCTCTCCCTCTGTCTCTGTCTCTGTGTGCCTGACTGATAAGTGTGTGTATGTGTGTGTATAATTCATGTGAAAGATTTTAAACCCATCGCTTATTCAGTGAGTGTGACACTTCTGAATTATGATTTAGCTTTGTACAAGGTATTTTGTCAATTATTTGGGTGATTAATATGCAAATGGAGTGGGTATTTGGTAGTGATTTATCTAAAATTAAAGATATTCATTCTCTCTCTTTCTCTTATTCTTTTAAGTAGACTTATTTACAGAATAATAATAATACCTGCAGGACTTAATCATCAAAATCCTTAAATATGCAAGTAAATAAATAGTTTTTATAAATTTAGAGGATTTTTGCAGCACAAAATCACAAAGTTGTGCAAATTGTCTATCTTAGCAGATGTTGATGCTGCTGACATTTCTAAGAACACTTACTGGCCAGCCATAGACAAAAAAAATCATTAATATTTGGTTGTTAATACTTAATATGACCTTTTGGTTTAGCAATGCAATTCAAAAATTCTTGCAGCTGTGTTTTTGTGGCAGAGTAATGAGAAAATTATTTGAGATGATTCAAAGTGGCATATGTGTATAAGTCTTTTCTTTTTAGTGCAGCCGCAGGGCTAAATAGAGTTTAATGGCAGAACCCCAACATTTGAAACCTGGTTTAAGCAGTTAAAGTTAAGGTCTTGTTTAATTAATTAGCATCTGTAACCATCTTGAAATGAATTGTTGGATTTGGGTGCCTGTTGGGTTCACTTAGGTTATCTGACCTTATCAACTTGAAACCAGTTGACTGTCATTATGATTATTTATCTGAGAAATGTCACTACATATGATGTATAAATATGTACATATGTATATGTACGTGTATATATATATACATGCAGGAATGTATGCCTGTACATATGTTACTTGCATTAGGGCCAAATGTGTTGAACCTACCTATTGTGAGATTAACCTCACCCACTCTGTGTTCTCATACCATTGTTTCTAAATTTTGTTTTGAACGAGGGAAGTAGTATCTTAACTCTTATTTTGAGTTCACTATATTATTTGCTTCAATATCTCTGAGTAAAAGATATTATTGATTTTTGTTTTCGAAAAATGAGCTAGGCTAATGAAATTAATCCTGGTGGTTTATATATTTCTTTGTATGTAGGAAATAAGAATGAGGATTTACCAATGCCCTTTTTGTTCTGCTCCTTTACCTTAATTGCACTCAAGATTTTTACAGCTGAGCAGGTTTGAATGTTTGATGTGTATCTTACTTTTTCTCCACAGGCTTTTCCCCATATAAATCTCTCTGATTCACGAACTTTGTTGCTACTAAAGAAGAGGAATCAGAAACATCCTCTTTAATTTAATTTTCTTTTCAGGTAGAAGTTCACAATTGTTCAAATATTTTGTCATGGAGTTTACTTGCATATCCTCTCTGTTTGTTTAATGCTCGACACATCCCTTACCACAATCTATGAATCATGATTAGAAACACTATCATGCATAATGATAATTTAGATGCAAGTTTGGCATTTCAATATTAGATTTTTCTAGTTATTATTAATATTTTCTTTAATATTCAGGTGTTTTCATATTAATACCAAAAGCGGACAGAATTGTCCTCCTAACCAGTTTAGCCCACCATGTGGCTATTCACAAGACCATCCACGTATACTATTAGCCTTGTGACTTGTTTAGATTTAATCAATAACTCATGATTTAATATACGTAGATAATCTTATAAATCTCTACATAATGGATTGGAGGACTTCTCCAACTTGCTTTGGAGAAAACTTTGTCCATTTCCAAAACTTAAATGAAACATTGTGAAGCTATTTCTTAATAGGTATTTTACAGAAAAGCATTAAAGTTATGGTGTCCTCTTATTTTTGAAGTATAAGTTTAGATTTATATATTTGTTAGATTTTTGCAAATAATGAGTGTTTTGCCTTGTCTAACTGTAATGTAACGCCTTTAGGATTGGAGATGAACAATTAGAGGGAGATGCTGATGATGGTCCTCCAGAGCTTCTATTTTCCTACGGGATCACAAGGCAAAAATATCAGATTTCTCGTGGAACAAATATCAGCCATGGGTCATCGCGAGTGTAGGTGCTGACAAGACTGTTCAGGTCTGGCAAATGGCTGAGAGTATATATTGAGAATACGATGATGACATGCAAGCTGCTGATGACTAACCGTGGATGTGATCCATTGCTCTAAAGTCAATCTTTCACCTTGAGGTTTAGGTGGAAACCATATTCAACTTTTTGCTTGAAATAATCACCAGACTTGAAAATCTTGTAGATTCTGGGGTCCTGATATATAAATCGTCATGTGGTAACATTGTTAGTTTGGAACCATCTTGGATGTTGTCTTTTTGGTCAGAACATCTTGAGTTTCCAAACTGTAATGACAACTCTATATGTTCTTTTGATTTACATCCTCTTGTTATGGGTTTTTGCAGTGCCCTAGTGCTTCCATTGGGATCGTTTAAGGCTTATTTTTTCTTTCTCCAGCGATTATCAGTAAATCCTTGTTAGAAAAACAATAATTATTTCATGCATACTGTACATTTATTATCTATGCCTTCAAACTTAATAGAAAGGTTTCTTATAGTTCCAGTTTGTTATGGCTTCAAACTGACCATTTAGCAGTAGTTAGAAGAAGGGCTTCCCTCATGACTCAATCCACATGAAATCCACACAACCAGATATTCATACCCAATGTATCAAAAATAGTTGTAACTTGGAGTTCTTATTATGAGTACGCAATAGTTAACCATAAAAAGGTACAAACTGGAAAGAACTCATCCTACCAACATATATGTTCTACTCTTTTGCCTCCTTAAGTATGACTATGGAAAAACCAAGCTGAAGTTTGCCAAATGAATTCAGAATCTGTTCAAAAAGTTTGCAACCTAAAAGATATTTCGGGCCTGTTTGGTTGCGTTGTTTAAACAACATTTTTTGTTGTTTAAATCACATAACACGTATTTTCACAACACTTTTTCACTCACACGAATTCCCACAACACTTAAACAACGTTACTAGAACAACATTACCAAATGGGCCCTTCATTTAAGGAGATGACCATCAAAAGGCGATGAGCCCGTAGATATCGTCCTTGCCATCTTCATTTCTCACCCTAATGATGTGAAAGAGAGTCCCATTGGTTGGTAGTTGCAGTGGCCAGTTGCATCAATTAAAGACAGCATACTGAGCAATTTACCCAATAGTTTGTCACAACTCATGGACGACATTAACACCTTTTCAAAACTTCAGTTAGAAGACAATGCTTCCTTCGATGGAAATCTGGCATTCTTTTGTCAGGGAAAAACTTCTTATGTTATAAAGTTGCAAAGTTAAAACCAGAATAACAAATACTGGAAACATTGCATGATGATTCTACCCTTCCACACAAATCATGAGTATGGATCACACAAAGTGAGATATGTTCTCTCACCTGTTCACAGCTCATAGTATTGAAAGATGAAAGGCATCCCATCTCCCTAATTTCTGTAATTCAGCAATCAAGAATTCAAAAGGTTTAGATATGAAGAAAATTGCTGTAAACATCCACCCAAAGGAAAAAAGACAATGAAAATCAAAAGAAAAGGCGCAACATGAAATGATGGCAGTTCATTTAACTGGTTTACGTGTAGCAGTATAGAATATGAAGGTTGAGACTAAAAGGCATTTCAACTTCATAGAAAACCATAAAGTTGGACTCTGCCATAAGTTCCACCAACTACACATCAACTAAGCTTCTCGCTTTACAAAACATTAAAATAGACTATATGTCATAAACTGACACACCAGCTAAGATAGCAGCAAGTACAGAAAAACTTGTGCTTGATATAGATAACCCATGGTAGCTCCACAAACCCAACAGTGGGTTAAGATAAAACAGATTTTTTTAAAAGAATTAAAATAACAAAAGATCAAAACGACCTGAGGAAGAGTTGGTGCTGCAGTTCAACAAAAATACTTATTGGAACACTATATGTACCCCTGAGCATAAAGACATTGCCAATTAATCAGCTCTTCAATTTGCCGTTGCTTTGCGAGCCCCTCCTAATAAATAAACACCATAATAATCAGGGTCATAAAAGGCTAAAAAGCAATAAGTTGTACAAATCCTAACATTGTGTTAAAGTGCATTAATTTGTTGATCAATACGGAAAAAAAGGATCATAAGCAATGCAAAAAACCTAGATTGTATGATTGAAAACACTGCAATCTCATACATATATTTATACACATGAACAGATACTATTATTAAGAGAAGCTGATCTCCAATATGTCTGCACTTTGTCAATCTCCACTGGAAACAATATTATGAAACCTGTTATAGCCTCCACACCTTTTTCTCATTTTCACATGAACATAAACAAATGGGCCTTCTCTTCCTACTTCCTAGGCTTAAACTAAGTATGTTCAACGGATTTTAACTCAAGTACAATACTGAAAAAAAAAATTAAGCAAACTATCTGCAATAAATCCAATTCCCCCAAATGTCAATGCCACAACTTGAGCATATTAAAGGTCATGTGGTTGCTTGAGTTTGGATGAGGCATCACATAGATACTTCTTTTTTTAAGTGCATGAAGCACAATGTTTTACTACATGGTAAGACATGCACGAAAGACAACTTCAAAATTTTAATAATTCATACAAAGAGGAAAAAAAAATTATGAAATATAATTAAAAAAAATTGAGAATGTGACTTTGTGCACAGAAATACTCTTTCAAGTTTGAATCTTGTAGAAGTTCAAAACCAACTACAAGAATCTCAAAGTAAACAAAACAACTTTTTTTTTTTTTTTATAAATAAAGTAAACAAAACAACATTGCAATTGACAAATCAATTAAGAATAAAAGTACATGTATATATCAAGTGAGGCTCATGTTATGACTTACTTTTTAACTGCTTCAACCAAGCCCAGTCCTACAATTTCCAATAAAAATAACATAGAGAATCTAACCCTAGAGATCGCTAAATGGCAGAAAGGGCTCATGTAGCTAACCTGGATAGTTCATCATTGCAGGGGCTGCATTTTGTGTGTATCACAATCTCACTCTCACAAAAAAAAAATCCTCAAACTCTCTTAGGAGAGACCCAATCTGCCTGGGGACAGGCTAGTCCCATCATGTATCATTTGCTAGTTTGTTGAGTAATTATCTTCGCACCTTAAACACACATGATTTTATTTTATTTTTGGTTGGGGCCCCGGGGGGAGTTGTGTTGGGAAGAGGAGCATTGCCTTTGGTTATGAATTCTTGTCATGCCAAACACTACCTCAGAACATATCCCCTAATGCAACCATAATACATTCCAACAAATGAAAGAAAACAATAAGATGAACTACTAAGTTGAAACAATATAAGACCAGTAGTACTTATTCACAGTCCCATATCAAAGCAACCGCTTAGAATACAACTTATTTTATGGCAAAGGCATAAATCCAATACAGCTATATAACTCAACCGCCAATCATTGCCACAATAATAAGCTCAATACTCCTAACAAGGAAAAAAAATACACGCCCCACATAAAACAGATATGCTATATTGCTATCAGAGTTGCTAATTTGCATCATGACAAACCTGCTAACAAGACAAGCAACAAGTTCCACATCACAAAAACTTCGCTAAAAAAATTAATCAATAAAAATATGACATAAAGTGCCAATTAATCACTATATTCAATTTCAAATAAACAAAAGGGGCCAGCACTCAAAATTCACCTTTCCTCTTATTTGTACCAGAAGAATTGACATCGGATGCCACATTTCCAACACCAGAATCAGGAAGCTCCTTGGATACCGGATTCTGATTCACTAAACACTGAAGATTCTCAAATTCACAACCACTATAGCCTTGCCCGTTGAATGATACACCTTCTCCACTATTGCCATCCACACCTGGATGAAGACAATAGACTTGTTCATCACATTGCACATTACAGGGGTTCATCACATATGCGTTGGGCATGTTTGAACTAGGCAAGTTTGGATTGACCGGTTTTTGATAAGGAAATGATCCAATCTCGCCTTCAATCCTTCCCCGAATGTCCACAAGCAAACACTTCAGCCTTGCAATCTCTGCTTCCAATGCAGCTTGACCCTGCAACCTCTTCATCAACTGCTGATTCAAAGCTCTCAATCTTACAACTTCATCCTCCAGCGACGCAGTTCGGGCCTTCTTCTTCTCACGGTACTTGCGAACTGCTTCCCGGTTTCCTAACGGACGTTTCTTCCCTTTCTTTTCAGTGGACTCTGCGGTATCATCTGAAGCAACCTTTTCCTCACTTTGAGAAGGCAAAATTTTAGTGTGCACATGAAAACAAGTATGCGTATGCTGAGAAAAATCAGGTCCTGGTGGATTGCAAGTGTGAGTGTGAGTGCAAGCATGAGTTTCCTTCAGTAAATCATCAAAGAAACTATCCATTGAGCAACTGCTTGGAAGCTCCCCCATGTCCAACACATCTTGATTGTTCGAGAAATCAAGCTCTCCGTCGTCCATTACCATATTGAAATTGTTAACAAACCACCACTTTAGAGATGCTAAACCTAGTCAAAAGGTTCCCAATTTATGATTTTTGAACTTGACCCAGATGAAATTTTGAGCCCAATTTTCCTTTTTGATGTCAATCAGCAAATACCCAGATGGCAAATTTCGGTTCTGAACAGATACAAATCAACACAATCAATCCACTAAGGAATACCCAAATGCCATTTTCCACAACTAAACGTCTAAACCAGATATCAATCAAACCCTACAAACCAAAAGAGACAACCACAATGAATTCCACCATTTCAGTCGAAACCCAGATGAGATTTCATAGCAACAAACACGAACAGTTACTTAATTCAAGGCAAAAAAAAAAAAAAAATACAGATTTTTCAACAAGAAAAGAAAAATGCTTACCGGTTACCAAGACAACCTTAAACCAAACGAACTATACCCATGATTCAAATCATGAGCCTAATCAAATAATTCGATGCGATTAAGGTTACGGGGATTGAAAAAACAGGATGAGAGTCGAAGAAAGATCCTAGCTTTGAATAAAAAATTGAAAAACCCAAGGAGTCTGAGGTGGGCTCAAAACTATGTAACCCTAGAGAGGAGCTGATAATAATGAAAGACAGTGATAGTCTTCTTATAATGTTTTTGACTTAGCCCACATTTTTTGATCGAGAAAAACCCATAAACGAATCAGAAAAAGTTACAAAGATAATAGACACTGGTACGATTGGCTGAGAGTCAGAGATTCCAAAGGCGGTTTCTCAAAGTGACAAAGTCAATAAAAGTCTTTTATCATTTCCAAATTCCAACTAATAATACTTTTATGTGTAATATGAGAGACTATGGCAATGGTACACATCTGTATATGTGGTTCCAATTCTTTACGTTTTATTAAAAAAAAAAAAAAACATAAATTATTTTATAATATTTTTATAAATTATTGATGTGACTTCAACATTTTTTAAATAGTTTTTTTTTTTGAGAAAATTTTCAAATAGTTATTGTAAGTAAAAAAATATGATGTTATTGATAGACTCATATTAGAACTAGTAAGAATTTGTTACATCAAGAGTTTGTAAAAATGTTGTAAAATAATTTGTGTCCATAACATTACTCTTATTTTCCAGTCAAAGTCATGATGATTTTCCTTTTCCTTTTTGAGTAATGCTACAGACACAAACTAATTTATAACATTTTTACAAACTGATGATGTGGTTTTAGTAATTTTCAAATAATTATTGATAAATATAAATGTGATGTTAGTGGTAGACCCATATTAGAACTAATAAAAATTTGTCATATCAATAGTTTGTAAAAATTTTGTAAAATAGTTTGTAACTGTGTTTGTGACTGTAGCATTACTCTTTCTTTTTTTTATGTAGGCAAATTCATGATTTCTTCCCCATCATAAAAAGATTTTACCACAAGAGAACCAATTTTGATTTTTTTTTTTTAAATCACAATAATTTTACATCATTCTTAAATTAGCTTTTCCTTTTATATGTGTATCCTTAAAAAAGAATTTAAATTGCAAATTTTGGTAGGTATATATACAAAATATTAAGCTAATTTAGGAATATATAAATTTATTGTGAATTTTTGTTGTATACTTATATTATTTTGATCCCGACCGTGTGTTCCGTATTAACTTGTACAAGTCAAGATTAGTCGGCAAAAAGTATCCTATGGAAGTATAGTTTGTTTGTGTGGCTAGTTACATGATATGATTGCCAACCGAGATTCTAATGTCAAAATCAAATGATATCCCATGTGAGACCTACTAACATAGAACTCTTTGTAACATCTATGGAGAATACTAGTCGTACATGTTAATGATTAATTTAATTCACCAAAAAGAAAAGATTCATTTTGGTGGATAGTATATAGACACAATTTTTGTTATAATTATTGTTATAACGTTATATGTAATGTTATGAATAATAGGGAAAAAATAAATAGATTCGTGTGAAAGTGATGACTTACCCATCACAATGATAATTTTCATCAAATTGTGGTAAAAATTTGAAAAAATGCGTAGCTTTAGAAGAAGGTATATATTGACATTGATTGATTGGCATTTAGGAAGTTTATGAGAAATTTCTTTCTGGAACATTGTATACCATTTGGAATATTTATTTAGGAAGTTTTAAGACCAATGAAAATGTATTTTTACCTATTTCTTTATATATTCCTTGTCACATGAACTCCAAAAGTTTCAAATCTCACGCACAAGAAGAATGGTAACTAGCCAGCCCACTTGTTAGTAAAATACACCTAAAAGTCTTGAGCATTAATTACTTGGATTGAGGAGAGCCTTTGTTACTTGAATTAAGGAGAGCCTTTCAAATTTTTGGGTTGGTTTGGCCTAGCCCAAAGCTGGATATTCCTTTTATTTTGGGTCAATTTTTAAAATGTTGAGTTAGTTTTTCTTTGTTTTGAGTTGATTAAGAGTAGTTCAACAAGTTTTTAGGTGTAAAAAGTCTTATTTTTTATATTTAAAGGATCAAATGGTCTAGTTCAAATAATATAATTTAATATAAAATAAAAACATATGCAGACATTACAAACAACTACAAATCTAAGCATGAGACATTAAGCAAGTTTCTTAAATTACTTGGGTATGTTTGGTAATTGTTTTTTCCCTTTATTTTCTGTTTTTAAAAAAAAAAATTCTATTTTTGAGACTAAAAAACTTGTTTGGCAACCCAAAATAGACAGAAAATAAAAGTTGTTCTCAAAACTCAATTTGTGAAGGAAACTGAAAACATGTAAAAGATTGTTTTTAGTTTATAATTTTCAAAAGTCAATGAAAACACACATTTAATTTAATGAATTTGTCTCATATAATAAGTTAGCATTAGAGTTCAAATCCTAATAACAACATATTTTAGTATTTTCTATTTTTTCTTCAAAAAACTATCTTTTTAATTTCAACTAACCAAACATGTTTTTGATTTCAAAAATACAAGAAAATTTTTTTTTTCTTTATATTCCCAAAAACAAGTTTTTGAAAATAGAAAACAAAAACTGTTACCAAACATAACCTTAATAATTCATTTAGTTGTTGTTTATGTAGTAATATATATCCTTATTTTTTATGAGAATATATATGTCTATAACTTCATATTCAAAAGGTCATCATCATATCATCATATTCTCATATCTTCTGCAAACCAAGATTGACCAAATCGGACCTTTGATTCTCTTTTCAATGAGCTTAAGCTGATACGTTAGCTTCTTCCATACCTGCTAAACCCTCCACTTAACAACACATCACAACCTTCAAGACTACTGCGATGATTAGATCCATCATGCAATTTACACTTGCCTAGGTAATACATTCATTAAATTAAGTGAACGTTTGGATAGAGCTGAAAAGCTGCATTGTGCATTTTTTAGTAGATCTCATTCACTGTTCATGGGACTCGCAAGTAAGCAAAAAAATTTTAAAACTAGGTCTCACAGTACTATTTACACATTAAAAAAATTATTTTGTTACAGTATTTTTAGTTTTCAGCAATAAACAGTATCCAAACAGACCTAAGAATGCCCCAAACATGGAACAAAACTCAACATGGGGGAAAATAAAATGGACAGATATTCATCTATAAACAATTCAATATGGCTTCATAAATAGTTTAAAAACGTAAATAGTACTTAGAAAAAAATTAAAACCCCTGCAAACATAAACTAACCACTAATAAAGATAGCTTCTAATTCAATTCATCGTAGCTTTACATCACTAGATGGTTCAATAAACTTTAAACATATTAAAAAAAGTAGAAGATTTCAATGTAGCCTTACATCAATTGATATCCACAATGATTTCAAATAAACCAAGTTTCAAGTACTTCATCAAGGACTATCTAATGAAAATTTCTAAGACTACATAAAATGGCACAGTTTGTGTCACAATTGTTCAAGTGGTAAACTGTAAACAGTGGAGAAAAAGTGGTGGGTCTATGTGAAAGTGAAAGGTAGTCCGTCACAATTTGACATGTAAGATAGTTGTGGTTAAAATTATGGTAATTTATTTGGTATTAGAACTACTTATAATTTTTTTTTTAAAGATAATTACAACATACTGCTAACCTCGCAAATCAAACCCTCTTTCTCCTAGACCCCCAAACACTTTGTGCATGAGAAGGTATCAATTTAGCTACAATGTCTTTGGCTAGAAATACTTATATCTAATTGCACATAAACGTAGCATTTGTCCCACATACGCGTAAAATATAATAATTACTTATGCTGTAATGTGCAACCTTTTTCAAAACAAGAACACTGGTCTCATCCCTGAAAAAAAAAAAATTAAAAAAAAATCCGTGAGTCAAATGCAAGAAAATGTCATCGAAAATAATCTTTTAGCATGCGTTTGGGAAGAAATTATAAATTAAAATTATTTCACTATTCAACTTATTTTTTCTACTATTCATAGATTCCACTGTACTATTTCAACTAATTTTTACCTTTATTTACAGTACTTTCAACAATAATTTTTCGGTTTTAGCAAATAAATAGTATCTAAAAACATCCTCAGTTAATCAACATGTCAATGGTGGGAATTAGTTCTTGATTACTATAAGAATCTCAAACTACAATCACTACAAGGTGTCAATTTGCATCTATATTACTGTATGATTAGTTTTAGTCTAACAAGAAATAAATATGATGGACAATACTTTATGATGATGCCAAAAATCGTCAGTAAGCCACACAGTCCTCATGTACTCTAGACAAAACCTTCGCAACAAAGAAGAGGAAGGCCTCGCGAAGAGTGCTAGTGTGGTACCCGCCAAATACTCTCTGAATGTTAAGTTAGAGAACTTTCACAACTCTAGAGTGCTAGAACTTGGGTAAATTATGCGTACTTTGACTTGTGAAAACTTTTGAGTTTTTATAGTATAGTAGAGATGACTTTCGTTTTCTTAGCAAGGAGGGTCTTTCCTTGTAGGGAAGATCCTCATTAATTTTACATATTTTGCGGGATCTTTTCCTTATAAGTGTTCCCTTGATTATGGCTAATTGTGGGGTGCAAGACATTTCCTTGTATAGATATCTGTGGAGGTCAAGCTAGGCCACACTGGACCCATCGGCTTCTCCATACCCGTTGGCCTCTTTCCTCATCTGAAGATCCCCCGTCAGCTTCATGGAGATGCTTGCCAGATATCATGGGCCCGTCTGCCATGTGGAACCGTTGCCTTGATCCCCGTCTGTTAATATGAAACCGTCGAGTCCTGAGAGGCTGTCAGCTTCTTTGCTACGCCAAAATATCCTTATCACTTTACACTATAAACTTTTTTACAAATGATAGAATTTTGAATAAGAAACCAGCATGAATCAATATATCATATCAAGTAAATATCCACATAAATGGAGCATATAAGCTCTGAAGCTATTAAAAAAAAAAAAAAATGCCTATTAGCACAGCGTCCATTTTGTTCATATTGCAACCCTTCTCTTTTCTTAAAAGTTTTAGAATAACTGATAAAGTATGGTAAGTCACTGATCTCTTAAGAATTGTCTTCAATTTGGTGACAACTTGTAGCTGATTTCTTCATACTTCACATTCTTTAAAAGTCACATTTTCTTTTTTGGTATATGCTGGAAACAGATGGCTGTTGTTGCTGCCTGGATTGGGCGGCATCACTGGATATGAGGGAATTTTCTTGAGGGTCTGTGAAATCACTTTGTCGATACTGAGAACACACAGGGAGACCTTGATGAGTGTTCTTGAAACTTTCATCTCATAAGTTCAGTGGGGCAGAAGTTCAGAATCCTCATGCACAGGTTTAGATCTTCCTTTGCAGGTCTCTCTCTCTCTCTCTTATTTTTATTTGAAAAGCATAATTGCTTTTGTTTCCCTTTGTAAAATGTTTTAGTATATAGTAGAAGATTATTAAAAAAGTCACGGATGGATTGGCTTCTGTTGAACTAATGAGTAATGACCCAAAGGTTGAAGCCCAAGGCCCAAAGCCCACCCCAAATCAAGTCGATAAATTTAGGCTAATAGAATAGCCCGTATGACCGAACTATACAATCCCAAAAAAAATCCCACGTAGAAAATTAGTATGAAAAGAACTCCCTCCGTCCCACTTTTTTTATTCGGTTTGAAAAATCAAATTTTTTAAGGAACATTATTTATTGTCTTGTCTACCTTTTAAAAATGTATAAGTTTCCAAAACTACTCTTAAAAAAATTTATCAAAAATTTGAATTAATAATTTAATAGGGGTATAATAGGAACATTAGTAAATTAATGACTTTTATTTTTAGAAACGAGAAATATTTTGGGACATCTCAAAATGGAATAGATGACAAAAAAAAGTGGGACAGAGGGAATATATATTTATTCATTCCACCGCCATGTAGACACATATATATATTCACTCGAGAGTCTGAGGGTATGTTTGTTACCATTGTTTAAACAACAATTTTTAGTATTTAAATAACATTACACGTATTTTCACACATTTTTTCACTCACGTGTATTTCTAAAAAATACAAACAGCGTTACTTGAACAACATTATCAAACGGGTCTCTGAATCTCTCACTCGCTTGCATTCCAAATCCCAATTCCAAACCCTTAGGGCCTGTTTGGTTGGAGATTTCTAATATTGTTATTTAAATGTATGTTTATTTGGAGGTGAAATAGGGTGGATGAAAAATTTCGAAGAAAAAATCGGAAGAAAAACTTTTTTGGAATGTGTTTGGTTGGGTAGGAAAGAAGAAAAATAAATGGTGGGACCTAAGTGTTGTCTATTTTTCTATTCTTTTTTTTTTCTTTTGATTTTCTAAGCCTAGGCGTGCCTTTTTTTTTTGGGTAGTAACATTGCCGTTTTTTTTTTTTCTATTCTTTTTTTTTTTTCTTTTGATTTTTTTTTTTTTTTTAGCTAGACATGATTTTTTTTTTTTTTGGGACTTGATTTTTATGTTTTTAATAAATTTGGGTGATTGTTCTTTTTTTGTGGTTATTTGTCACTTTTTTTTGTTTTAATTCGGCATTATTCTTTAACAAGGGTATATGAGTAAATTTATTCAAATTCAGTTTTTTTATCCCTCTACTTTTCCACTCCTAACCAAACAAAAAGGAAAGAAAATAAAATCTTTTCTATCCTCCCACTTTTCCGTCCCTCCAACCAAACAAACCCTAAGTGTTGTGAAAATACATATGAAATACGTTTTAGTACTTAAATACTGAAAATTGTTGTTTAAACAATTGTACCAAACACCCCCCTTAGCTAAGGTGGAGTCTTTTTTGTTTTGTCAATTGGAAGTCAAACCACCTATAGAGGTGGAGGTGGATGAGGATGTCCTGAAAAGTTGGGAGAAGTTACACGTTGTCGATGGTGGTATATTTGACATCACTTTATGCATAAAAAATGTTTACAAGGAGTTTTTGATTTATCGAATTCAAATACCAAAACCTTAATCCTTTAGCAGCAACAATGACAACTTAACCCCAAAGAAGCTCTTTCCGATTTCGAAAGTAGACAACAATGTGTCGGGGCCTTATCTTGCTCACTACTATTCAGTGTTAAACGACCATCTTTATTCTGTTGATGGCAAAACGTTTTCCCCCCCTTGCACTGACCTTTTAACTTTTGAAGGTATTGAAAATTATACTCTTGATGACACCCCTCCTCCTTTTGAAATCGAGTACTATATGTCCACCACAGAAGGTTGGAAACGTGTTCCACCTCCACCCGGACACTCTTATGATGTCAATTGCTCTATCCCCACTATAAAAGTCTAGACCCTCGATTTGAAATGTCCTAACCAGGGTTGGAAATTTGCTTCACCCATGAAATATTGGAGACTAAACCCTTAAACCATTGTTATTGATGGTAAGCTCTATGTAATTGGCGGTATAATTTTAGTGCCACCCTAAGATATTTGCTTTGGTTGGATGGAGGTTTACGACCCCGAATCGAAAACCTGGGATACCTTACCAAATGCCCCCATTTATACTGACCTCGTAGATGACTTCATTTACGCTCACCTAGTCTTGGAAGGCAAGAATTACATTTTGGTAAATAGGCCCTCCCTTGGAAGAGAATCAATGAAGGACCAATTGATTACCTATGATGTAACGAAGCGGTCTTGGAATCACCTGCTAGTTCACGAGTCTTTCTTTTTCCTAAGATAGATAGAATATTTTCCATCTAAAAGACACCAACAAGTTGGCGCAACCCTTTATTGTACTGACCAATTGCCTGAGAGCAATGATGAGATTGTCATTTATGGTTTTGATATATCTTTGGGTGTGTGGACTCGAAGAGCGCTCAAAATTCAATCCATTTTAACTCTTAAGAGAGAACATTTCATGCAAACTGGTTTGGTTTTGCTCCACTTACATGATCTAAAATTTTTCCTTCTGTTGGTCACTTGCCACGAATATGATCATTATCTACACTGTATCATCCTTGACCTCAATTGTGATGCTCGTCTATCCATTCTTTCCATTCAAAAGTACTTGTTGGAGCATACTAGTTTAGATTTATTGGACTGCATGTTTATGTAGATTTTCTGCTCTTTCTCTCTCTCTATATGTGTGTGTGTGTGTGTGTGTGTGTGTGTGTGTGTGTGTGTCTTTCATCTCTTATGCTATATATAGTTACTTTACGTTTCTTGCTTGATGATTGATTGATTTAGTGTTGTTTGTGAGTGAAGATAGTTCTAAGATAAATTGGTGAATTGTGATCATGTGACAATGTGTTCATATGAGGGGATAATACATATGGAATTCTATGAGGATTTTTTTTTGGAATCTTTATTAATGATTTTCATGGAAACTTAGAAAAGAATTTCAATTTGTTCTTCATGGAAAAAAAAAGGATTTACTTTCAAGATGCCTTCTTGTTGGTGAAATGGTAGACACACAAGATTCAAACTCATGAATAGTTGTATATTGAAAATCACCCTTGCATTTAAGAAGAAACTAGTTCATCAAAAAGAAGAAGAAGAAATTAGTTTAGGTATTTATTAGTTATCAATAATAAGGGTGCTCGAGTAAATAACTAATAAGTAATAACTATGTGCAAATTCAACAACCAACTTCATCAGCAATTTATCTACAAAAAATTTACTACTCAGACCAACTCACTTTTGCAATTTCTTTAAAATTTTATTACCATACTCTATCATCCTCGTTAATAGTATTCTCATTTATCAATTATCATAACGTGGTCCAAGTTTATTTCATTAATTTCGAATCAATTTATGTAGGATAAACTATTACATTTTGGGAAAAGAATCTAATCAAGTAATTTTCTTTTCCTTCTAAAAAAAAGTAATTTTCTTTTCACAATTGAGTTACATATAGAAAATGACAAAAATATATAACTTATAAAAATAGCTTGAAAGGACCGCGCGTGTTGTGGAGAAGATATGAATGAAGTTTAGAACAAGAGTGGTTTGTGGAGATTTGCTGGATTTTGAAGAAGGGAAAAAAAAAAAAGACAAAAGAGTTGGTAAAAACAGAGAAGAGAAAGCATTTAATTAAGGAAGAAACTAGCAACATTAATGGTTGTTGTGCTCAGAGAGTAAACAAGAACAAGAAGTGCAAAGAGAGTCTCATCAATTTATAAAAAGAAGTGCAAGAAATCAAAGGTGGTTTTGCTAAAGACATGAAAGTGAGGCCATGAGCAGTACATATGAATACAAAAATCCTTTTAGGTCAGAGGGTTTTCTAAGCCAAAATCTTTGATGATTTTCTTAAGCGCGCTCTTACCCCCTAGCGAATATTGATAGAGACGCATCTATGACTAATAGGGTACACTCAATTCACATTAGTGTGTTAGACCGTCTGCAACATGTGGTTAGAGTTGGAGTAATCACAAAACAGGGATTTAAGCACATTTAATTATAATATCAGAAGTTGGTGTCAAACCAACGAGCATAATAGGCTTCAAGGAGTGATAGTGCTGATATATTTTTCTTTCTTTATTATTTTTTCTTGTCCTGTATACGAGGCTAATTGAGTAGCACTGATATGTAGCAGAACCCTTTATTATCTGTGCACTTTTTGTCCATTTATTAATACAAATTCTACATTCTCAATAAATAAATAAATAAATAAAAAATAAAAACCCTAATAAAGCAAAGCTTTAATTGTTATTGTATAGTCACCACTTACCATCACTAGCATGGTAATTAACTAGGCCTAGAATAAAGCTTCTTTATCTTCTCTTAAAAAAATATAATAATAATAATAATCTAATTTTTGAGCATTTCATTTTATTTTCATTTTTCCTTAATGGGATATTGTTATCTTTTTGGTTTCACGTGAGTTTGAACCGAGTCGTAAATGCCCTTAATTAAAGCTAATAAATTTAAGAAGAGTATTAAGTCTTAACCATATATCCAACGAGGATAAAAATGTGGCACGGATGACGATAAAATGTGGCTGAACATGTGTCCTATTCCTATAAATGGTGGGTTGGATGATCTAGGTTGAAACCAGTTGCAAGGGTTCTAGTGAGAGATTGTTGATTTTTATTGTTGAGAAGGACCTTTCAATGGTTATGGGTAGGAATTACTACAAGGAATTGAAGAAAAGTGGAAGGGGTGGTTTTGTGGAGATAGTTGAGAATTTAGGTGAGAAACATTGCTTCCGTTTGTTTAATCTCAAATATGAGAAGGTTGTGGACTTTGATTAACAAGTTTGTTGCTTTTATTAAATATAAACAACCCACTTTTCTACTCTTGGAGGTAGTATCTAAGGATAAAGTTTCTCTAGAACCTAAATTGGAGGAACTCTCTCCATACTATGATGTGTCAACAACAAAGAGTGACACTTGTCCTGACCCAACTAAAGCTCAAATTCAAGAAATAAACCCTGTTAACCCAAACGTTAGACTACTTTTCCATATCTTTTTTATTTAAAAAAAATCTATTTTCCAACATTATCACCTAAATGCTTAGTCCATCTCTCTCTATCTATCTCTTTTGTTCAGCGCAAATCCCTTCTCCATCTCTCATTTGTTCCAGATCCTTTCTCTCTTTCTTCCATTGTTCTCAGCCCTCAACCAATGCTCCCTTTGCTGGTCCCCCTAATCTATCCCTTGAACTTTGAATCATTCCCTTAGTTCGCTCTAAATTATGCAGTTATTGTGAGTATGGGTGTATCGTTCCCACTTTAACATATGTCTATAATGACTTTTTGGGGTACTAATATATAGAACAAGTACCAATTATTATGGATTATTGTTTGATTTTTCAAAGGATATAAAGGAACTAATATTTAGAAGAAGAAAAATAAGTAACACACAAAAATCAAGGTAACAAGATAATAAAAAAGTCTCTCGATAAGCCTCTAACAAATTAAAGATTATTTTATATTTTAGATCAAAAGAAGTTTGAGGAAGGATACAAGAAGTTGTGAAGGAGGGTGGCAGATTCTTGGAGGAGGATTTGACGGTAGAGTTTGGGTTGCCAGCCAACCTTTGTACAGGATTTGGCAGGATTACGAATGGGGGGGACCGGTGAAGACAAGGGAGGGTTGGAAGGACCGGCAAAAAGACAAGGGAGGGGTTAAATGGAGGCTGGAATGAGATTGCCATGAGGGGTGAGTTTGGAGCTTTGGCTATTGGACTAGAGAGAATTTAGGGGAGAGAGAAAGGGGATGGTTCAGGTCTGACTGGTATGTAGAAGAGGAGAAAAAAATGCTCTAACATCTGGGGTTAACGACGTTATTTTTGAATTTGAGCATCAGTTAGGCCAAGACACATGTCACTCTCTAGTGTTGACATGTTGTAGTTTGGAGAGAGTTCCTCCAATTTAGGTTGTAGAGAAACTTTGTCTAGTATCTAATATATTTGCAACATCTCTCTCATGTTTGTGTAAATCATACATGTGGATGAAAATCACACAATATAAGAAAGGTATTACATGTAGTGGATGATATAAGATATTTTTCCTTCTACTTTGCATGAAAATTAAAAATATCGTGATCTATACATCTAAATAACAATTATAGCAGCTACAGTAATAACAAAGGCTAGAAAATATATAAATATAAAAGCTAGAATTATTTCAAATTAATTATACATTATATCCTAAAAACTATTCATGAATATATCCTTCACCAATACTGGTACTCATTTGGAAGAATAACAAAAGGAAATGGTTTCGATATTAGGTAATCCATAAATGTTCAATAACAATGATCATGATTCGGAGGCAGAAATTGTGGTTGAAACCAAATGATGTGATTGCCTCAGATATAAGAATCCACTACAGCCTCTGCTATACCAAGATATGTTTCGTGTAATAATGCATCCATTTCTTCATGAGTAGGTCGCTATAAAAAAAAAATTAAAAAAAAAAAAGTGTTAGCATTCACATCAAAGAAGACAAATATTTTAGCTTTTAACATCTCAAATCCCTACTTTATCTATTTTAACATATCACTTTGCAATACACCCAACATCAAAAAATTTATATTTTTACAAACTTCATTTAAATATTATTTATTTTTCTCTTCCTATCTGTATCTCTCTCTTCATCAAACCCCAAACAGTCCAAACCTAGCTACCTCTTCTCAATCTAGCAAACCCACACAGCCACCACCACCACCACTAGAATATTAAAAAAAAAAATCAGCCACCCCATCCAAAAACCCAAACTACCATTAGTCACCACACCTAAAACACCAAACCCACCTATTTCTTCTCAACCCAACAAACCCACACAACCACCACTGGAATATTAAAAAAAAAAAAAATCAGCCACTCCACCTAAAACCCAAACTACCATTAGCCACTACACCCAAAACCCAAACCCAAAATCATTTACCACCACCACAGCACCACCACTACATCCACCACCCCCACAGCTACTTAACCAGCCATCTCATGCCACCACTGATATATATATGTGTGTGTGTGTGTGTGTGTGTGTGTGTGTTTTGAGAGAGTTTGAGCTAGAGGAGAAGAAGAGAGAGAAAATAAAGAAAGAAGTGAAAAAGGAAGTGATAGATATGGAAATGAGTAGAGGAAAAGAAGAGAGAATACTGAGGAAGAAAGAGAAATAAATATTTTTTTTTTAAGAAAAGAAGAGAAAGAATATAAGATTATAGTTACAGTAAATATTAAATAAGGAAATTAATATTTTTTTTTAAATTGTAGTAAATTGTTATGTTTGACAGCTTCCTGTTTTAAGTTTAGCATATTTGATGTATCATGCTTTTGTTATTTGTGTTGCAAAACTATAACTTTTTAGCATTTTAACAGCTTTGCTACGAATGTTTTAACAAGAAATTAATAAATAAATAAATAAATAAAAATAAAAGAATGAAAGAATTGCAGGTAAAGAATAAGTATACCAGGATATTCTTAGTCCAACAGTGATATTGAAAATTCCGCATATAGATGGGTAAGGTAGAGGATATGTCATGTTTGTACGTTGAAGGGTTATGCCAATACATGCGGCAAAAAAGTACCTTCTTAATAGATCCTTGGTTACCAAGAAATCTCCGAGACCATGCATGAAATGGAAATTGCATATCACCAAGAAGATGGAATATAAGATTATAGTTACAGTAAATATTAAATAAGGAAATTAATATTTTTTAAAAATTGTAGTAAATTGTTATGTTTGACAGCTTCCTGTTTTAAGTTTAGCATATTTGATGTATCATGCTTTTGTTATTTGTGTTGCAAAACTATAACTTTTTAGCATTTTAACAGCTTTGCTACCAATTTTTTAACAAGAAATAAATAAATAAATAAATAAATAAAAATAAAAGAATGAAAGAATTGCAGGTAAAGAATAAGTATACCAGGATATTCTTAGTCCAACAGTGATATTGAAAATTCCGCATATAGATGGGTAAGGTAGAGGATATGTCATGTTTGTACGTTGAAGGGTTATGCCAATACAAGCGGCGAAAAAGTTCCTTCTTAATAGATCCTTGGTTACCAAGAAATCTCCGAGACCATGCATGAAATGGAAATTGCACATCACCAAGAAGATGGAGTGCATCGCCAGCTACACTATTTTCTTCCACATATTCTTTGTTGAGTTGAAAAAAAGCGCACCTTTGGTTTGCATCATAGAAAACTGGATGCATTAGCTGCAAATAGGCATACTTTTCTGGATGTCGTAGGAAAATCTCTGAGAAAAATAGTTTCACATAAAACGGGATTTCAACATCAAAATTAGGAATTGTGGAAATTATAACTTCAGCCACCATCTGCCTGAAATGAAGTTCTGTAAAAATGCCGTCAACGAAAGTGGTATCCCCGTCAGTTGACTTGTTTGGAAAAGGGAAGCTTACAAAAAGATCTTCGTAAATTCTTAAACGATTGATCAAATTCCCAGCACATTGACCATTGAGGTGAATCTCAGCAACAATGCTTGCAACTTTCATGAACATAACTTTGATTTCAAGGCTGAATTCGACTATATTATGATTTGCGTCCCGTATCCACACCGTATATCTATTTATGGATTGTATAAAATCTTGAAAAGTCTACTAAGAGAAAACATTCTTGTCAGACAAAGTATGAAATAAAAAAAATAAAATAAAATAAAAACATTCTTCTCATATACTTATCCACACTCTTTAGAAAGTTCACTGGTCAAGTGTCCTGGATAAGCCGATGGTTTCTTATATATAATATTCAGGTTAGGGTATAAATCCACACTGAGAAAATCACTCATTTTCTTCTTCTCCTTGATGCTTAGTGTTAGGGTTTCTATTTTTGTGTCAAAGTTTGTAATTGAAAGAGAGACAAAATTGGCAACGTTGTAGTATGGTTTGTTGCAGCGAAATTTTTGTTGCAACAATGAAGATAATGTTGTTTATAATGATTAACCATATTGTTGCAATAACCTATTGCAACAAAAATTTTGTTGCAACAAATTATAGCAATAATATTTTTTTTGATGCAATAAAGTATTTTTAATAATAATAGAAATATTTTATTGCAACAAAACTCTATTGCAATGAAATTTTTGTTGCAATAGTCTATTGCCACGGACTTTCTAACAACAGTGGGCAACAAAAGTTTTTCATTGCAATAGAGGTTTATTGCAACAATTTGAAGTTTATTGCAACAAAATATGCCATTGCAATAAGGCTTTTTTTTTTTTTTTTCCTTCTTCTTGTAGTGATTTGTAATTTAGTACTTTATTAGTAATTTCACTAATTTGTGTCAAAATCTATGATCGATCTTGTGTAGGATCTCAATCCTGATAACCTTGGCCATGACCATTCTTTAGGAAAACCGGCAATAAGCCGTCACGCACATACTTTTCCCCTTTAGGATTCTCATAGTGATAAACATGGCTAAGAATTGATTCACGATATTTCATTTTCAACTTTTTTCCATCACTTACCGTACCCATATATTTTAATATGATATCCAAATAAACTATAGAAATGGTCTTGATCATGTGTACGCATATCACAGAGTGAATTGCAAAGTTTAAATTTTCCCCAATCCCCATAGATAAGGATTAAATAGTTGGAACATAAAATAGCTACTGATTACCTAAGGATTAAGATAAATCTCAGAAAAAAGTGAGTTAAATTTTTTGAAAGATATTCTACTTTTGAAAACTCAAAACCATAGATTACATTAGGTATCTGAAGTGCTTTATATAAAATTTTCTCCTGGCATTGTTAGTGTCCCTAACTAAATCATAGGGTTGATAGATGGTTAGGTCGCACCTTATTCTAAAACGGTTTAGAACATCCTCCGAACACTCACCCTAATAGACATTTGTATAAAGAAATTTAACTATCTTAGGAAAAAAAAAGCCTCCTAAAACCTACCCCAAAATGTATGATATACTTGTCCTTGTCTCTCTCCCAATCCCTCCAAATAGAAGTGTTTGGAACCTCCACAATTATTTCGGAAAAATTCTAGAAAAAAAAAAAAACAAAAAAAAAAAAAAACAAAAACAAAAACAAAAACAAACAAAAAAAGAAAAAAAGAAAAAAAAGAATACAACAATATAACAAAGAAACAAGAGGAAACAAAAAACAAAAACAAAATATAAAAACAAAAGAGAATACAACAATATAACAAAGAACAAGTGGAATATTTACCATAGAGCTAACTTTGTCTAGATTTTTTATGAGATCTAGTAGCTCGGGTAAGGTTTCTAAAGTTTCATCCTTTCGAAATGAAGATATAGGGAGTGCCTCATCTATTGTAGGAAAGTAATTGATTTCACACAATCGACGATGAGGAGAAAGAAGAGGATGATGAGAAGCACAAGGACGATAAGGAAGACCATATGCACGACCAAGAAGACAGTAAGGACAACCAGGAGGACCAAAAGGATTTGGTCGATGTTCGGCCATATTAGCTCAGGGTTCTACTTCTCTTTCTTAGCAAAGGTTTAGAGTTTGGATTTGCTCTTGGCAGTAGCGGCTCTAGGATTTTTTTCAAGAGGGGTCAGTAAGAAGATACATCTTAGGTAAAATATGAATCTTATAATCTACATGGTTTCCTTATTACAAATTTGTCTATAGTACGTACTAATAATAGAATAAAAAAATAAACTATAGGTTCATTTGGCATGTTTTTTCTTAATATAATGATCATGTTAATTATTGTTGTTGTTAAGTGAGTTTTAATTATTACTGCTTAAAATACTTTTATTTATTAGTTTAGGACGATTATATGTTTACATTGTACTATCAATGTAAGATTTACATTATAAATTATTTTACTATACACATTTGCAAAAACTATACAATATTGTACACATTTGTTTAGAAACAATATAAATATTACAATGATAGTACAATGTAAACTATAAACTTTCCATTAGTTTATTTCAAATTTATTAAGATCTAAATGAGCTTTTTAAAAAGATTTTAAATGAAAAAAAAAAATTACTTTTGTTGTTGGGCTTAGTATTTCTCCCAGATTTTAGATAAAATTAGATTGTTGTTATGCATTTTTTTGTGTTTAAAAAGATGAAAATATTGTTAAGAGGGTCATAATTAAACTTATTTCAAGTGGGTTTAAAAAAAAATTTAGAATCAAGGTATTCAAATTTTTATTTAGACGAGTCAAATCAAAAAACAAAATATATTATGTGTGTCTATATATATATATATATATATAATTGCTAGCTTAGGGGTTCAATTGAACCCCCTGAACCATACATGGCGCCACCCATGGCTATGGGTGGTTAGGTTTTGCTTGATTTGGAAAAATATATTTCGGGTATGGTTATTGTAAATCTTTGGGTTTGGTTGTGCTCCTGTGTTTGGAATTGGGTTGTGGGGACTGGAATTCAGCGATGCCGGCACCAGTGGAAATTGGTGATGGTGGCGCCATTACATGGAGTAAGGAATGGGAACCGGTTGAGAGAGGTGGATTAGGGTTGAGGGCAGAGAGAGAAGGGTGTGAGAAGAAGAGTTTGTTTGGTTCTGAAATTTCATTTAATTGGTCACGTGCTTCTCACTTGACCAAAAACACGCCCAGCTTTCTCTCTGGCCGAAGATTTATGTTTTTTTTTTTTTTTCCTTCTTCTTATCTTATTGCATTTTCTGGGTCATTAACTCTGATGGGCCTGGGCATTCCCTTGATTGTGATAAGCTATCCATAATAGCCAATTATTTTGGGCCTTTAAACCCAATCAAGAGGGATGGGTCCCAAGGTCCAAGTCAGTCAAGGGAATTTAGTCTTGTGTTCCTAACGTACGTTTGGTTGAATATTTGGCTGCAACCATTTTTTTTTTTTTTTGAGAATGTTGAACACCTTTTCTGAGCCGGCTGCTTACCATGGTTGGGCGTATTGTGGGGCTGGGTGACCAACATGGTGAAAACATTCTTTTTGATTCTAATGAATTACTGCCTTATGTGGAATTATTAAATTGTTTGAAATAAAGATGGTGGCAAAATATTCTTATTGAACATACTTACCAACGAGTATTCTTATTTTTACCTGTTTGTGTTTTCTTGCACTTAAATATGTTAAATATTAACCCCATTTTAATGAAATTTTCATGGTCTACATTTATGAATGATTTAGTAAATTCTATTATTTCTGATGATGCATTATTTTCCCAACCTGGGTTTTCATACTGATGGACAGTCTTGTGGAGCCCACAGAACATGATTGATGGGTTGGGTTGCATCACTGGATATGAGAGAATTTTCTTGAGGCTTTGTGAAATCACTTTGTCAGGGAGACCTTGATGAGTGTTCTTGAAACTTTCATCTCATAAGTCCAGTGGGGTAGAAGTTCAGAATCCACATGCACAGGTTTAGATCTTCCTTTGCAGGTTTCTCTCTCTTATTTTTATTTGAAAAGCATAATTGCTTTTGCTTCCCTTAGTAAATGTTTTTAGTATATAGTAGAAGATTATTAAAGAAATCATGGATGGATTGGCTTTAGCTGAACTAATGAGTAATGACCCCAAGGTTGAAGCCCAAGGCCCGAAGCCCAACCCAAATGAGGTAGAGAAATTTAAGCTAATAGAATAGCCCGTATGACCAAACTTTACAATCCAAAAAAAAAAAAAGCCCATGTAGAAAATTAGTATAAAAAAAAAAAAAAAAAAAAGAAGAAAAGAAGAAGAGGATGTACTTTCAAGATACCTTGGTGGTGAAATGGTAAACACAAAAGATTCAAACTCGTGAAGGATCGAGTCCTCGTAAAGAATAATAATATTAAGGATACTTATTGAAACATCAATTTAATTAGAGATCTTGGATCAATTAAATATAAATTTATTTGATTGGATAATGGGTTTATAAGCATTCTAGCTAGTTATAGATGCAAGTAAAATCTACTAATGAAAATGTTGTTGTAGAGATAAACCTAGTCTTATTAAATCAGGGAATCTACAATCATAAAAGCTCTGCATCAGAATTTCCTCAAATGGTAGTTCAAATGTGATATTTTCTGATTTATTTTATTCTTTATTTACAGCAGTGTCATTGATATCAAAGTGATGCTATATGTGCCTTTTGTCTTACAAAAGGAGGTGGCAGGAAAGAATATAATAATAATATTGTGTGTGTAATTGCATGTATTCTTTATGGAATTCAATATTAGCAATAATTAATGAGACTAGAGCCTTGTGGTTCAATGACACTATTGGGTCATTACCATGGGAAAACTTGGGTTCGAATGTCCCCTCCCCACTTGTTGTAAGAAGAAAAAAGAAAAATAACTGATGAGAATCTATGTGACATTTATTGGAAATTTCATTGGTAAAACGTGAGTGAGCGGCTCTAACTAGATAAAACTTTAAGAGTAGCAACATATTGTAACAATTAAGAATAGAATTCTCAATTCTAAATATTACTATGAACTCGATGCTTTTTTGTTCATAACTAGAATAATGGTAGAAAGTTGTACAGTTGATTTTCTTGAATTTGAAGTAATAGTAATTAGCCCTAAATTAGGAGATTGTTATGCTTAAGGAGTTTTTGGAAACTATTTAGTTGATTGCAAAAATATCATTCAGAGGTGACAAGGGAGAAAACTGAATAATGAATATTGCTTAAGAGGGAATGCATGTTCAGAAAAGGAAGCATATGTTGGACATATGCAAAATTAGACTCTAATTGAAAATACAATTAAATTTTCTTTCAAACTTTGGCTTTATATATATATATATATATATTCTATTATGAATTTATGATTCTATTATATTATCCATTAAAATCAGTTTAGACCTTTACTTGGAAAATAAGATTTTTTAAGCCTTTAAATAAGTTTGCAATTTGTAAAGCCGAAATAAACATTTACATTCCAATAATTAAATTGATTTTTTTTTTCTTTAAAAAAATTCTAGAGTATTCTAGATTTTTTTCTTGTGGATTTAAGGAGCGACTTGTAGATATAAATTTTACGCTTAGCTTAACGAAATTAACAAATGAAATTCCAAGTCCCCGCTAATCCAAATCATTTAACAAGTGAAGTTTTGGGTTTGGGCCTCCTCAACTCTTTGACTTAAAGAGACTAGAGAGCAAACTTGTCCCAAACGGCAAGTACCACCATGAATTCAAGTTCAACCATTCATGCTTTTTTATTGCTTGGAAAGAATGCTAATCTACATGCTAAAGGAATAAGATCATAATGGCGGTTTGCTTCATGAATGGATCATTGTGTCACGTACGAAAGATGACTGATTTGTCAACAACTCAACCATATTATTAAAAAAAACTTGACATTTTTTTTTTCTTTTTAATTTGGGGAGAGAGGCATAAAAATTAGGATTCTCTAATTGGTTAATTAACCTTGTCATCACCATTAAATTGGACACATATAGTTTGGTTTATCTTCTTGCTTGGTTAATAGTTTGGCTGAGATACGTNAAAAAAAAAAAAAAAAAAAAAAAAAAAACATTCTTCTCATATACTTATCCACATTCTTCAGAAAGTTCACTGGTCAAGTGTCCTAGATGAGCCAATGGTTTCTTATATATAATATTCAGGTTAGGGTATAAATCCATGCTGAGAAAATCACTCATTTTCTTCTTCTCCTTGATGCTTAGTGTTAGGGTTTCTATTTTTGTGTCAAAGTTTGTAATTGAAAGAGAGACAAAATTGGCAACGTTGTAGTATGGTTTGTTGCAGCGAAATTTTTGTTGCAACAATGAAGATAATATTGTTTATAATGATTAACCGTACTATTGCAATAACCTATCGCAACAAAAATTTTGTTGCAACAAATTATAGCAATAATATTTTTTTGTTGCAATAAAGTATTTTTAATAATAATAGAAATATTTTATTGCAACAAAACTCTATTGCAATGAAATTTTTGTTGCAATAGTCTATTGCCACAGATTTTCTCGCAACAGTGGGCAACGAAAGTTTTTTATTACAATAGAGATTTATTGCAACAATTTGAAGTTTATTGCAACAAAATATGCCGTTGCAATAAGGCTTTTTTTTTTTTTTTTTCCTTGTAGTGATTTGTAATTTAATACTTTATTAGTAATTTCACTAATTTGTGTCAAAATCTATGATCGATCTTATGTAGGATCTCAATCCTGATAACCTTGGTCATGACCATTCTTTAGGAAAACTGGCAATAAGCCGTCATGCACATACTTTTCCCTTTTAGGATTCTCATAGTGATACACATGGCTAAGAATTGATTCACGATATTTCATTTTCAACTTTTTTCCATCACTTACCATACACATATATTTTAATATGATATCCGAATAAACTATAGTAATGGTCTTGATCATGTATACGCATATCACAGAGTGAATTGCAAAGTTTAAATTTTCCCCCATCCCCATAGATAAGGATTAAACAGTTGGAACATAAAATAGCTACTAATTACTTGAGGATTAAGATAAATCTTAGAAAAAGCGAGAGTTAAATTTTTTGAAAGATATTCTACTTTTGAAAACTCAAAACCATTGATTACATTAGGTATCTAAAGTGCTTTATATAAAATTTTCTCCCGGCATTGTCAATGTCCCTAACTAAATCATAGGGTTGATAGATGGTTAGGTCGCACCTTATTCTAAAATGGTTTAGAACATCCTCCGAACACTCTACCTAATAGAAATTTGTATAAAGAAATTTAGCTATCTCAGGAAAAAAAAAAGCCTCCTAAAACCTACCCCAAAATGTATGATATACTCGTCCTTGTCTCTCTCCCAATCCCTCCAAATAGGAGTGTTTGGAACCTCCGCAATTAGTTCGGAAAAATTCTAGAAAAAAACAAAAAAACAAAAAAAAAAAACAAAATATAAAAAAACAGAAAAGAATACAACAATATAACAAAGAAACGAAAACAAAAACAAAAACAAAAACAAAAACAAAATATAAAAAACATAAGAGAATACAACAATATAACAAAGAAACAAGTGGAATATTTACCATAGAGCTAACTATGTCTAGATTTTTTATGAGATCTAGTAGCTCGGGTAAAGTTTCTAAAGTTTCATCCTTTCGAAATGAAGATATAGGGAGTGCCTCATCTATTGTAGGGAAGTAATTGATTTCACACAATCGGCGATAAGGAGAAAGAAGAGGATGATGAGGAGCACAAGGACGATAAGGAAGACCATATGCATGACCAAGAGGACGATAAGGACAACCAGGAGGACCAAAAGGATTTGGTCGACGTCCGGCCATATTAGCTCAGGTTTCTACTTCTCTTTCTTAGCAAAGGTTTAGAGTTTGGATTTGCTCTTGGCAGTGGCGGCTCTAGGATTTTTTTCAAGAGGGGTCAATAAGAAGATACATCTTAGGTAAAATATGAATTTTACAGTCTACATGGTTTCCTTATTACAAATTTTTCTATAGTACATACTAATAATAGAATAAAAAATAAACTATAAGTTCATTTGACATATTTTTTCTTAATATAATGATCATGTTAATTATTGTTGTTAAGTGAGTTTTAATTATTACTGCTTAAAATACTTTTATTTATTAGTTTAGGACGATTATATGTTTACATTGTACTATCAATGTAAGATTTACATTATAAATTATTATACTATACACATTTGCAAAAACTATACAATATTGTACACATTTGTTTAGAAACAATATAAATATTACAATGATAGTACAATGTAAACTATAAACTTTCCATTAGTTTATTTCAAATTTATTAAGATCTAAATGAACTTTTTAAAAAGATTTTAAATGAAAAAAAAAAAAAAATACTTTTGTTGTTGGGCTTAGTATTCCTCCCAGATTTTAGATAAAATTAGATTGTTTTTATGCATTTTTTTTGTGTTTAAAAAGATCAAAATATTATTAAGAGGGTCATAATTAAACTTGTAGGGACTGGATCTGGGCGCCCCTTCTGCTGGATGAGTGGACTCAGACCCAACTAGCCCAATACAATGAATTTGTAGAGAGTGGGACAAAGAACTAGACTTTAGTATACGGACAACGGTCAATATGGTGGTCACCACCATCATACATAGGCAAATTGAGATTACCTAAGAGAGTTTGTCCTCGGCTTAGTCCGAGGAGCTTTTTGGCTATCCTCCTCCCCCCTTTTGATCTATTTTTCCCTATTATATAGTCCTCCTCAAACGATCTCTTTCTTCCACTTATTGAACATCCATGCCTCTCCCTGACTGCCTGTCTTATCAGCCACTTTACCAACCCTCCTATGAGTTGCAACAACCAAGGTAGCACTATTTAGATGTCGTTTCTCCATTAATGTAGTCAGAGAGTTAGGTGTGAGCATTTAACGTGGAGGTAACAGCTTTTCTTTGAACTGTTCCTCCACCACAATTCCCTGGTCGACATTTTGTACTTGCCCTTTCCCCTGGGATGCTCTAGGAGGCTACCTTCTATGGCCCACTACTTCCTCTTCCCACGGTCTTAATTGGCTGAGGACAGGATTGTCCTCAGCAACGTCCTTCGGCAATTTGCACTTTCTCACGTCGTCCTAGGCGTTTCTTCCTCCTCGGCGTGGGCCTTGGGCTTAGTACGAAGTGGGCCGAGGTTACCAGATTCTTTTGGGCCCCACAAAACTTATTTCAAGTGGGTTTAAAAAAAAATTTAGAATCAGGGTGTTCAAATTTTTATTTAGGAGGGTCAAATAAAAAAATATATATTATGTGTGTCTATATATATATATATATATAATTGCTAGCTTAGGGCCAAAGATTTAATTTTTTTTTTTCCTTATTCTTATCTTATTGCATTTTCTGGGTCATTAACTCTGATGGGCCTGGGCATTCCCCTTTATTGTAATAAGCTATCCATGATAGTAAATTATTTTGGGCCTTTAAAGCCCAATCAAGAGGGATGGGTCCGCAAGGTCCAAGCCAGTCAAGGGAATTTAGTCTTGTGTTCCTAACGTACGTTTGGTTGAATATTTGGCTGCAACATTTTTTTATTTATTTTTTATTTTTTATTTTTTTTGAGAATGTTGAACATCTTTTCTGAGCCGGCTGCTTACCATGGTTGGGCATATTGTGGGGCTGGGTGACCAACATGGTGAAAACATTCTTTTTTATTCTAATGAATTACTACCTTATGTGGAATTATTAAATTGTTTGAAATAAAGATAGTGGCAAAATATTCTTATTGAACATACTTACCAACGAGTATTCTTATTTTTACCTGTTTGTGTTTTCTTGCGCTTAAATATGTTAAATATTAACCCCATTTTAATGAAATTTTCATGGTCTACATTTATGAATGATTTAGTAAATTTCTATTATTTCTGATGATGCATTATTTTCCCAACCTGGGTTTTCATACCGATGGACAGTCTTGTGGAGCCTACAGAACATGATTGATGGGTTGGGTTGCATCACTGGATATGAGGGAATTTTCTTGAGGCTTTGTGAAATCACTTTGTCAGGGAGACCTTGATGAGTGTTCTTGAAACTTTCATCTCATAAGTCCGGTGGGGTAGAAGTTCAGAATCCACATGCACAGGTTTAGATCTTCCTTTGCAGGTTTCTCTCTCTTATTTTTATTTGAAAAGCATAATTGCTTTTGCTTCCCTTAGTAAAATGTTTTAGTATATATTAGAAGATTATTGAAGAAATCATGATGGATTGGCTTTAGCTGAACTAATGAGTAATGACCCCAAGGTTGAAGCCCAAGGCCCGAAGCCCAACCCAAATCAGGTAGAGAAATTTAAGCTAATAGAATAGCCCTTATGACCAAACTTTACAATCCAAAAAAAAAAAAGCCCATGTGGAAAATTAGTATATAAAAAAAAGGGATTTACTTTCAAGATACCTTGGTGGTGAAATGGTAGCCAGAAGATTCAAACTCGTGAAGGTTCAAGTCCTCGTAAGGCATAATAATATTAAGGATACTTATTGAAACATCAATTTAATTAGAGATCTTGGATCAATTAAATATAAATTTATTTGATTGGGTAATGGGTTTATAAGCATTCTAGCTAGTTATAGATGCAAGTAAAATGTACTAATGAAAATGTTGTTGTAGAGATAAACCTAGTCTTATTAAATAAGGGAATTTACAATCATAAAAGCTCTGCATCAGAATTTCCTCTAATGGTAGTTCAAATGTCATATTTTCTTATTTATTTTATTCTTTATTTACACAGCAGTGTCATTGATATCAAAGTGATGCTATATGTGGCTTTTGCCTTGTATGAGGAGGTGGCAGGAAAGAATATAATAATAATATTGTGTGTAATTGCATGTATTCGTTATGAAATTCAATATTAAAAATAATTAATGAGACTAGAGCCTTGTGGTTCAATGATACTATGGGGTCATTACCATGGGAAAACTTGGGTTTGAATGTCCCCTCCCCAATTGTTGTAAGCAGCAAAAAGAAAAATAACTGATGAGAATCTAGGTGACATTTATAGAAAATTTCACTCATAAAACGTGGATGAGCGGTCCTAATTAGACAAAACTTAAGAGTAGCAGCATATTGTAACAATTAAGAATAGAATTCTCAATTCTAAATATTACCGTGAACTCTATGCTTTTTTGTTCATAGCATGAATAATGGCAGAAATTTGTACTGTTGATTTTCTTGAATTTGAAGTAATAGTAACTAGCCCTAAACAGGAGACAGTTATGCTTAAGGAGTTTTTGGAAACTATTTAGTTGACTACAAAAATATCATTCAGAGGTGACAGGAGGAGAAAATTGAATAATGAATATTGTTTAAGAGGGAATGCATGTTCAAAAAAGAAAGCATATGTTAGACATATGCAAAATTAGGCTCTAATTGAAAATACAAAAAATTTTCTTTCAAACTTTGGCTTTATATATATATATATATATATATATTCTATTACGTATTTATGTTACTATTATATTATCCATTAAAATCAGTTTAGACCTTTACTTGGAAAATAAGTTTTTTTAAGCCTTTAAATAAGTTTGCAATTTGTAAAGCCGAAATAAACATTTACCTTCCAATAATTAAATTGATTTTTTTTCTTTAAAAAAATTCTATAGTATTCTAGATTTTTTTCTTGTGGATTTAAGGAGCGACTTTTAGATATAAATTTTACGCTTAGCTTAACGAAATTAACAAATGAAATTCCAAGTCCCCGCTAATCCAAATCATTTAACAAGTGAAGTTTTGGGTTTGGGCCTCTTCAACTCTTTGACTTAAAGAGACTAGAGAGCAAACTTGTCCCAAACGGCAAGTACCACCATGAATTCAAGTTCAACCATTCATGCTTTTTTATTGCTTGGAAAGAATGCTAATCTACATGCTAAAGGAATAAGATCATAATGGCGGTTTGCTTCATGAATGGATCATTGTGTCACGTACGAAAGATGACTGATTTGTCAGCAACTCAACCATATTATTAAAAAAAACTTGACATTTTTTTTTCTTTTTAATTTGGGGAGAGAGGCATAAAAATTAGGATTCTCTAATTGGTTAATTAACCTTGTCATCACCATTAAATTGGAAACATATAGTTTGGTTTGTCTTCGGTTAATAGTTTGGCTGAGATACGTGTTATAGTTAAATAGAGAAATATATGATTCTCAAAAATTTTTTTATTAAAAAAAAAAAATGTACCCTTTCCATCTGCATCTCTTAATTCGTGGTTCTTATCCATCTAAATTCTAAGCACATTCTTGTGCTAATGCAGATTACAAAATCTTTGGTGTTTATCCATTTTGAAAAGTCCAAATTCTGTTAAAGAAGCAACTCTACCTCAAACCAATGAACCTCTTCCAAAATGCTTGGGGAATCATACCAAACTTTCTTATAGAATAAACCAATTATTCCTCACATTTGTTCCATCTATTTTCTATATAAATAGCATGACCCCCAAGTAACATGCTATAGTTTCATATAGAAAAATAAAAATAAAAATTAATTCCTCTCATCTGTCCCATTTGTTTCCTATGCAAATAGCATGACCTCCAATTAATGTGGCACTTTCATGAAGGGGTCCATGAATGGGTCTTTTAAACAAAGCTCAATCCCAAAATTTAAATGTGATGTAGTCACAACTTCAATGTGATGAAAGTGAAATTAGGATAATATTTATAAAATATCTCTTCAAACATAAAAACAAACATATTTGTAGTGGTGAGGATTATAAACCGTTCATCATATAAAATTAAAGGTTAATATGTTCGTCACATATTTGGACAGTAAATATTTTTTTCACCTTTTAGCTATACATTAAGAAAATTAATTATTCATCTCATTCCTTGAAATTATTATTATTATTTTTTTGAGAAGATTCCTTCAAATTACTTGGTAATGCATAGACATTCTCCCTATTTATGAAAGAGTGTAGTGTCCAATAAAGTTGACCGATCACAATTTTTTTTTTTTTTGGTGTATAATGGTAAAGTTTTGTTGTAAATTAGACCATTCTCTCGTATATTATATATTTGAACAATATTTTGTCTAGAAAAGTAAATTTTTTTCCTCTTATAAGTCATATATAACATCATATCTATCATATGAAAAAATCATTCTAAATCAGTTTAAAAGTAATAAATTAAATCTTATAAAAATAACTAAATAAATTCTGAAGTTTCAAAAAGTAACAAATTAAATTTCAGCAAACCTAGGTGGATAATATCTAAGATTTAATATGTTGCTTTTGAAATTATATAATTTAATTTAATTTATCTTGAAAATTTTAGGATTTAATTTACTACACTCTATAGGGTTTAAAATGAATTTTTAGTGTAAATAAAAATATAAATCACTTAAATTTAGCTATTCAAACCAAATTTGAATGTCTATACACTCATGCTTTATATATATATATATATATATCCATTCATTTTGATTGGTGCATAATTAAAATAATATCCATGATATAACTGGTAAAATTGATGTTTTAATTATGATAGTGATGCTAAAAAAAAAAAAACCCATGAAAAAAGTTGTATTCCAAGCATTGATTGTTTTGAAATACAAAAAAAAAAAACATAAAATTTAAACAATTTATAAATAGGATAATTATCCGGAATATCTAATATTTTGAATTTTACAAGTGTGGAAAATATAAAAAGAAAAAATGTAACCCAAATTCTAGAATTTTCAAAATAATCATTAAATATAAAAATTTATTGAGTTGACATAATTTTTTTTTATTGAGTTTATATTTACATATATATATATAGGGGAGACAAATTTGTTAATATAGAGAAGAAGAGGACCAGAAAGTAAAAAATCCACAACGCGGGAACTACATTAACCAGAAAAGATTCAGGCAAATCCACCCTTCCAAACTGTCCCCCCCTCTCTCTCTCAGTCCCTTCAACCGTACCAAAACCTCCGGAACAATCAGAACTCTAGCTTTTATGGAGGTTCTTGGTTTATCTCTTCTGCCGTAGTTGAAAACAAAGGCAACTCAGAATTTGAAAACAAGAAAAGACAAAAACTTTGTGAACTTTCGAAACAATTAGTCACATCCAGAGGGGGGCAGAGAGAGAGAGAGAGAGACTTGGTTTTTGTTGTTGTTTCTGTTGGACACTTTTGGGTTGTGAACATAACAGTTTTTTGTTTTGTAGTCTTTGAAAGCTAAGAGTTTGAAGGGGGATTTGTTTTGTTCTTCCAAGTTTATGACCAATGTCTCGGTGCATACCCTTTCCTCCACCAGGGTATGTGTGGAACGGTGAGGGTGGCGAGGCTCTTATAGAACTGATTAAGGTTTGTTTGTTTGAGCAATTTATGTTCTGTTACTACTGCTATATTGTCACTTCACATCTTGAGTTAAATGGGGAGTTAATTATCTTTCATGGCATGTGTATATGGTGAAATAGTACCCTTTTTTTAATGAATAAGAGTGCATGAAGTAGAGGAGCTCATGAATAATAGTACTATTTTTTTTTTTTTGGTTCTTGCTTGATGTTTGATTTGGTGTTATTTGTGATTGAAGATAGTTCCTAAGTTATATTAATGAATTGTGATCATGTGACAATGCGTTAATATGGAGAAGGAAAGAGGATCACGTTTTGTTTAATAAATGGTTTGATGGAATTCTATGAGGGGATAATGCATATGGTTTTCTGTCTTGTGATTTGATTTTGGTTGTTTGGGCCCAAAAGTAACTGTGTGCTGCATTTCTTGGTAGTTGAGGGAGCAATTGCTGCGTTTTATCAAAGAGGGAATATATTTACTTAGGTTATGCCCTAATTAGATTCTGAATGATCTCAGAATGTGCTCCCCCCTTCACATGAAAATTTTGCCCTCTATAGGGTCATATTTCCTCTAAAACACCATGTAGTTTCTTGTAACCTTCAACTTGAGATAAATTACATCTCTGTTTTAGTTTAGTCAATGGGACTTCTCAGTTTTAAATATTACCATGATCTCTATACTTTTAAAGATTTTTCATTCATAGCATGAATAATGGCAAAAAGTTGTACAGTTGATCTTCTTGAATTTGAAGTAATAGTAACTAGTCCTAAATCAGGAGACTGTCATGCTTAAGGATTTTTTGGAAACTATTTAGTTGATTGCAGAAATATCGTTCAGAGGTGACAGGGAGAAAACCGAATAATAAATATTGTTTAAGAGGGAATGCATGTTCAGAAAATGAAGCATATGTTGTTGTTTATATTTATGAAACGATTGGCAATACATATCTTTGGAGTTGCTAAATTATGGGAATCAAAGAATTAGCTTGATACTGCTTTTTTTCTTGACTACCTGTTTAGTTTATCCCAAAATGATTATTTTTCTTTTCTACTCTGAAGCTCAACAGAGAAAGGGTAGAGGCTGAAAAGGAAAGGAAGAAGGAGAAGAGGAGGAGGAAGAAGGAGAAGAGGAGGAGGAAGAAAGAGGAGAAGAGAAGAAGGGAAGATGGTGAGGTTGGGCAGGAAATGCAGAATCAGCAAAATAGGAACAAAGATGGCAGTAAAAAGAGAAGTTGGGAAAAAGGTGACAATGAAAAGGGAAGGAAATATGAAGCACAAGGGTTGGAGGCCAGCAGTCTTACTGAAGAGCTTGAGCAGCCAACTATTTCTGACTGCATCTATGATTCCTCTGACAATAGCAATAACATTAAGAGGAAGAGGGTCAAATGTTCTCCCAATGCCAGCCATAACCACGGTATGTCTGTTTACATTAGTCCTTTCTTAGGAAATCAATTTGCTTCTTAGGTTTGTCACATTTTCTCAGATACTTATATTTGTCACCATGTTTTTACTTTTTACTACAGAAAGTCATTTTAACTTTCAACTGCAAAAGCATAAGGATCAAGCTGCACTGTCCAGCAAACCAGCTTGTTCTACCCCCACATGTATGGATACACTTGTCCAACAGGAGTTTGAAATGGATCCTAGACCCAGAAACGATAAATTTTGTTCTACATTTGGTTTACCTACGACTTCCCAGGAAATGGCTTCTGGAACTACCAGAGAGATGTGCCTTTCCCCTTTTCCAACTGAGGTTGTCTCTGATGAGAAGGCTGAAACAGCTCCAGCATTGAGCTTGTCTGAAAGTTGCTCACTGCAGATGGAATCACAATATAGAGTGTTAATTGTGAATTGGGTTCCCCCTCCTTTACAGAATGAGCACCCTAAGTTTGATGATCAAGAGTGGCTCTTTCAGAGAAGGCAGCCCAGAAGCGACACAATTCAAAAAACTAACCCTTGCAGTTATGACTTCTGTCATGGAAGTTGCATCCTATACCCTTATGCTCACTATTTTCCTGAGGTTGACATATATGCTTTGCCATATACAGTACTATTTTGAAAATGTAAATGGAAGCATTATATCGGACTATGAGTTATATGAAAATTTTGTCATCTGTGGTCGGGTTTGAAATCTCTCTATCAGTCTTTCCAGTGATCAAACTGAGAACAGGCTTACCTGCCTTTGTGTTCTCTAATGTGATTTTTCATAGTTGCATTTGTTTCAAGGCGACTACATAGTGCTCAAATTAACCTCTGGGTGCTGCTAGCTTAATTAGGGATGAAGTTGGGATGTTGATTTATGGTTACACTTGCAACATTGATGAGGACAGTATTCTAATGGCAGAATTATGGCCATTTAAGCTGGTTTATTATTGCCTTGCAACAGGAGTACAAGTAACATGATTGTGGAACTGGAAACAGATGCTGAAGCAGACTTTGATTTCATGGACATGGTATGGTAGAGCTCCCCATCACACTGTCAAGGATACAAATTCTTGTGTAGACTGGCTAACTTGAGCCATTGTTTATGTGACCTCAGGTAATTCACCAAGAACCTCCATAGAGACAGCTACCCTGTCGGTCAGCTAATTTTGCAGGAGTAACCTTTATTAAATCTTAGTCCATTCTTGTACTTGAATTCTTAAAACCAGAATAAATACAATGTGGTTCATTGTCCTGTAATCTCTTTAACTTTGGATTTGAATTTATTATTGCTGTTATTTGTCTTTTGCCATTGCAATTTATATCTTTGCAGTTTGCATCTGAGTTTAGTTACCGCAAATTAAGGATGAAATCTCAATCATCCTTTTGTTGGCTATGCCGACATATATCAATGGTGTAGCATCTTTGTACTGCCAATTCAGTTTACCGTTAAAACAAATACTCAAAGCCTTATTCACTTACAGATTTTGGTGCCATTTATAGTTACTATAGGTTTGTAACCATGGAATTGTTGCAAAAGAACAATTAAATGGGATTTTTACATTTTACTTCTACAAAACACCTCCCTGTAGGGTGCCAACATTCTTTTCCTCAACTGTACAATTACAAACTACACACCTGAAAAAGTGAAGTATGAAGCAAATTTGTGTTTGATAAAGGTGAAACTATTTGGGAGACTAAAGCTAGTCAAAGCTGGAAGATCTGCTGCATCGTCCTTTCAAGTATTCTTCCAAAGAACTATTGTTGCTGCGCTCAACACTACTATCTGATGTGTTATCATCTTCAACATCAAGCAATGCAAGACTCAAATGTAACTCTGGACTAGAATTTGGATAAACCTCATCATCATTGTTGTCCTGGTTTTCTGAATCCTTTAGATTACCATTTTGGGAGTTCAACCATTCTTCAACATATATATCCCCTTTTAGCAGCTTCAGTATCTGGAAAGTAAAGAAGTTTAAAGTTCAATTAGCTCTCACTCTAATATTAAAGAAAACTTGTCCTTAGAATATAGTATATACATGACATCTATGGTATGACATCTTCAGTATTGCAATATTATTACCTGGCTCATTTTAGGGCGAAGCCGAGCTGCCCTTGTGGTGCAGAGGGTTGATGCAAGAACCATTCTCCGAACCTGAGTCTCATCATATTTTCCATCCAATTTTGGATCCAAAATACCTTTTATATCTCCACACTCTATCTTTGGCTTTGTCTGAAATCATCATATTAAATGTTATTCATAAGTATAACACTCACAAAATTGGCACAAGCAAAATTCTATTTATGGAGTAGGCTCTTACCCAAATGACCAAGCTCTCTTGTCCTTTGGGATTTTCTAAGCCAATAGGTTCTCTTCCTGATAACAATTCAAGAAGCACTACACCAAAGGCATACACATCAATCTTGTCACTTACTTTCCCATACATGAAATATTCAGGAGCAATATAACCAAATGTTCCTACTACATCGCCTTGAGTCACAAATGATGAATTTGTTGGTCCCCACATCGAAAGCCCAAAATCAGATAACTGTCACACAGCAACAACAATTAATCATATCATTCTTTTGTGACAATTTATTATTTCTAATTACCACGTGTTAGTGCTGGTCTGGTATAAATTATTTTCATTGGTTTATTTGGCTTAAAAATTAACTGGGTAAAAGTACAGTGGTACCTAGAAAAGGTAAAGCTAGAGTAATACCTGTGGTTCAAATCTATTGGAGAGAAGAATATTTGAAGACTTGACATCTCTATGAATAACAGGCTGAGAACATTCATTATGTAGGTAATTTAGAGCTTCAGCAATCCCAACTGCTATATTAAATCTCACATCCCATGATAATACGGACTTATCTTTGTTTTTACCTATATCACATATTAACTCATATCAGTATGGTGACAATCCTTAGCAAGTGAAAGAAAAAAAAAATTTAGAAGGCATAAATGATAAAGTCTTATTGAGCATTACCATGTAGGTTTTCCTCTAAGCTTCCTTTAGACAAGAAATCATAAACTGAGATTAAAGCATTATCTTCGATGCAGACACCGATCAAGGGTGTGATGTGTTTGTGTTTCAGTGAGGAGATGATGTCCACTTCATAGGCAAAATCCTTCCATGCTTCTTTGGTTGATTTCACAATCTTTACTGCCACTGCCTTGCCCTCTGGAAGAATCCCCTTATATACACGGTTACATCCTCCTTTGCTGATCAAATTTTCTGTTACAAAAGCAAAAATTTAGTCAGAGAATAAGAATAAATATGATTTCATGAATAATCTCAGGATAAAAGTTACTCACCTGAGGAAAACTGAGAAGTTGACATTTTCAGAACCTCATGACTGAAACATTTGCAACCTTTCGGTAGCTTACCGAATGCAGACAAACAATTCTTAGGACTCACATCCAAACCTTCACTGATATCACTTTCAAATGGGGTTTCTTTAATAGTTGAACATTGAGGACTTAGCTGTGGGGAACGATCTGGTAAGGTCATTACCCATTGCACCACAGATATGTTCCTAGCAAGTGGTGCTTGTGGAATAGATGAACTAGCTCTACGAAGTAATGGCCAACCCGGCCTAGAATCCAAAGGGTCTCTTGCATATAGAGAATTTGATCTCAAAGAAAGTCTTTTGCTGTCACAGGCAAGGTTGAAAACTCCATCTCTGGAGTTTTGTACCACCTCAGAAATGGTTGATGCAGTTTCTGCCTCAGAGTCACCAAATTCAGATTTGTAATCTTCTAAAGTTGGAACTTTTATTAGACTAAAACTTGGCTTTGGATCCCCATTAAGTTTAAGACCTGACATAATTGAAAGCAAACTTTGTTATATGACTCTCTTATGTGTCTCAATAATCTAAAAGATGGAACTTTAACCAGGACACAAATACCAAACCTGGTAGTTGATTATTGGTGAACCTTCTGAACACAATTTTCCCATTGTGGATAGCCAAAACATCGGTTGTTGAAGGCAGCCTTCTGCTGCAATATTTGGCTGTGGAAGCCCGACCCCTGAAAATGATATCTGTTTAGAGTAATCAGAAAAGAATTACACAATCTAAAATCAATCCAAAAGTTATAGTTACATCTCTCCCTCTTACCCAAGAGCACTGTGCTTGCTTATCCCTACAACTACAGCCACAGCAGCACAGCTCTTCGCCTCTCTCACCAAAACCTTTCGGGCTGAACTTCCTGTCAAGATTTGACCACTGAGATCAACCTGAAACCAAATATCCCAAATGATAATCAATCATTAATATTCCAATGAATGAACAACGACAAGAACCAAAACTTAGTCACAGAATTTTAGGAGCAGCTATGAATCCTCTACAGGTTCGTCACGGTGAGCCACATGTATTCTCAATGAATGAACAGAAAGTGAAAATTGATAAAGCATTACTAACCTTGTTTGCATTACATAGCTCTTCATAAACTTCTAAATAGCCATCCAACAAGTTCTTGTTTTTTGAAGCCCGGTCTGTATTGAAACGAATAGTGTTAGAGCCAAAAGAAGTAACAAATATGAATTAAGAAAGCACATGAAAATCATATCATATTTCTATAACACACAAAATTTCAAAGTCCAAGCATTACCAGAACTTCTACAAACATAAACTGCAACCACACAATCTCCAGGCTCAGCAACTTTCACAATAGCCCAGCTGAGCAGCTCTCTGCTCTGGCTGTCAATACGGATACCAACCAACACATTTCTCTTCCCAACAGCATTAGCCACCTTCTGAACTAACATTTTTCTTTATTTCCCTCTAAACAATCTCTTTCACACTCTCAAAAATGCTTGCTTATCCCTACAACTACAGCCACAGCAGCACAGCTCTTCGCCTCTCTCACCAAAACCTTTCGGGCTGAACTTCCTGTCAAGATTTGACCACTGAGATCAACCTGAAACCAAATATCCCAAATGATAATCAATCATTAATATTCCAATGAATGAACAACGACAAGAACCAAAACTTAGTCACAGAATTTTAGGAGCAGCTATGAATCCTCTACAGGTTCGTCACGGTGAGCCACATGTATTCTCAATGAATGAACAGAAAGTGAAAATTGATAAAGCATTACTAACCTTGTTTGCATTACATAGCTCTTCATAAACTTCTAAATAACCATCCAACAAGTTCTTGTTTTTTGAAGCCCGGTCTGTATTGAAACGAATAGTGTTAGAGCCAAAAGAAGTAACAAATATGAATTAAGAAAGCACATGAAAATCATATCATATTTCTATAACACACAAAATTTCAAAGTCCAAGCATTACCAGAACTTCTACAAACATAAACTGCAACCACACAATCTCCAGGCTCAGCAACTTTCACAATAGCCCAGCTGAGCAGCTCTCTGCTCTGGCTGTCAATACGGATACCAACCAACACATTTCTCTTCCCAACAGCATTAGCCACCTTCTGAACTAACATTTTTCTTTATTTCCCTCTAAACAATCTCTTTCACACTCTCAAAATTTTTTATAAATCCTATTCCACCTTGACTTTTGAAGAACTTCAGCAAATATATTCTTGTCACTATCCTTGAATATTGTGCTTCTTCAATCTCTGCAATAAAAAGCTTCCATTTTCAACTCAATCTACAATAACAAAGCTAATGCTTCATTAGACTAATATAAATGGTGCAGGCCAACATATTACTACCATATAAAGTATAAACCAACCAGATCTCAATCAGTATTAAAAATAAAAAATAAAAAATTCCCAACAAAAATAATATTATAACTATCCGAAAAAAACTACAGGATAACTCACAAGATCTTTCATTGACCATTAAAGTCTTTACCCCCAAAAAAAAAAGTTTTAGCAAAAATGTAAACAAAACAAGACAATTAAGTTGTACCTAAAAGTTGCATGTCATTTGGCCACATGTTGTTGGAGCAAAACATGTTTTAAATATGAAAATACCGCCAACTACTGCAACTAAAATTTCAAGTCTCTCAAATAATACTATAAATTAACACTTTGATGCTGTATTGAGTGTACGTATTCTTAATATTTTTTTAGAAATTTAAAAATATATGAGTGTTATGGTGACGATGAAGCCTATTCAAGCAAATGGGTATTCATTAAAAAAATTTGAAAAAAAAAAAAATGTTAAGTGGGTTTGGATTTTGTGGAGAAGCAAGTTTCGGCAAGTGAGTGAATTCCCAGAAAGAGTGGGCAAATTTTTTTAAGGGTACGTGAAAATAGGAGTCATTTGTGATTGAGTTCGTTGAACAAACCGGCAAAATTTCGCGGGAAACCCATGATATCCGGTCATATACTAGGTGCAGAGAACGTGGGGATAGAAAATTCGACCGGCTGTTGCGGGTTTGAGAAACTCGAGGCTGTGCCACATGTTGTTACGTGATCTCTAGGTCTCTCACTTTATAAAAGAATATATAAAACGAGGAGCCAAAGTGAAGTCATAAAACACGTTCAATGAATCAATAATAATTTTTAACCATATGTGATGATATTCTCTGATTTGACATTTTAGACTGAAAACTACTTTCTTTTATGATTGAGTCTTTGTTTACTACATTTTCAAATCTTAGTTGAAAAAAGAATAAGAACTATGAGATGTGAATATGTGATTATATGTAATCATAAAATAAATGTTGACGTAGAGATGTATAGAATAAATCATGGGAGAGCTCAATTGGTGTAAAAATCACCTTGATATGTTAATCATGCCAATTTTATATGAGAAAATGATGGTCAACATTTTTGTTTCCTTAACTTATTGATGGCTTCTATTATTGTATTGTATTTTTTGAACATGTCATTGAGGTTAGTAGAAATTTTTAGTGTTTTTAATAGAGACGTTTAAGACTCGAATTCATCTCTTCCAAGTGTTTTCTAGAAATTTCAAGATGTCTAGTAGAGACAAGATTTGTTATTGAGGTCATTAAAATGTTTTTAAAGATCAAAGTTTCTTTTATCTTTAAATTCCAAAAGGACCAAAACACTAGTTACAAATGTTCTAACACAACTCGGCGTACATGAAAAATATCTTTGCCATATCTTCATAAAGTGCCTATGTTAGCAATGCCTCGTTTTGTGAGTATATGACATTAATTGAGGTCATTAAAATGTTTTTAAAGATCAAAGTTTCTTTTATCTTTAAATTCCAAAAGGACCAAAACACTAGTTACAAATGTTCTAACACAACTCGGCGTACATGAAAAATATCTTTGCCATATCTTCATAAAGTGCCTATGTTAGCAATGCCTCGTTTTGTGAGTATATGACATTTTACACATAGGTAATTTTTTTTACATATATCTTTGTGATATCTTCATGAAGATAGTCTTTTAGCAATGTCCTCGTTTTATGAGTATGACATTTTCACACATAGTTCATCATTTCTATGACCAAAATTAGTTAGAACCATTTAGAATGAATTCTAAATGGGGAGATTGGCATGGAGGAGACCATGAGGACAAACCAAGGAGAAAAAGGAAGAGAGATAGAGCACTCATTTTATGCACCCTTTGAAACTTTAATTTTTAAATTATACAAACAAAGCATATCCCCTTAATCACACGTAGAAAGTAATTCTTCAAAAGAAAATTTATTTAGTGAAAATAGAAAGAAAAAAAAAATCTTCATGCCTATAGACATTATCTTACTTCCACAAGAGTATAAAGAAAATAGTTTATTTAATAGTTATAGCCTGTTTGTTTTAATTTTAATGTTTAATTCATTTTCATCATTAGTATATGTACAATTAGTTTGAGAGTTGAGAACCTCCCACACCCCCTTTTTTGTGAAAATGAATTTTGATGTAGCAATTAGTGAGAAGAAAATATGTATAGCTAAAGTGGCCCAAAACCAAAAAAATAAATTATTTTCACATGGACAGAACGGATTGAAGATCAAGGCCTCTTAAAAGCAGAAGCTAAAGCAGCTAGGCTAGCATCAGCAAAGGCATCAAAATTAGAGTATAAGCATTTAATCTACAAAGGAGAGACTATAAACGTGATTTTGCCACTGGCTAATTTTATGTCAATTTTACTTTACTCTCCCTCAATTTAAACGAAACTATATAAGTGGTTTGTAAACCATATTTTTAGGGAAGCTAATTTTGTTGCCTATGATGTAGCGAATTGGACTCTTTTACTTGGAAATGAGCCCCATCTCTTCTTTACCAAAATTTTTCCTCACTTCATAGGATGATCAAGAAGAACTTGATTTCCTCCTTTAGCCATTTGTTTCTAGTTTTCTTATTTCAATAAATATTTCATGTTTACCTCAAAAAAATTCACTTTATTGGCTGTTTCCATCCCCTATTTTGTTAAGTCTAGAGTGGGAATATTATGGTCCCAGATAGAAAGGACACAGACATCTTTTTTTATAGCCGAAAGCTATGGTACTCTTTGTGCTTATTTAGGCAATGACATTGGCAGTGAGATAATAACAAAACAAAACGTGTCCACCACTATTAGGAATCATGGTCAACAAGGTCTTGCATCATTTGGCCGCCTAAACAAAAGTCATGCAAAAGGATAGCCACATAACTTGAGCTTCAATTTTTTTTTTTTTGGGGTGGAAATTAATTAGTGTTTTTAATTGGTAGGGTGGATAATTTTTTATTTTTTATTTTTGAATAGGATAGGTTTGATAATTGATAGTGAGATATATGCTAATCTATAAGCTTGAGTTCGTAAACCCTGGATTTTCAAGGAAAGGCTTTCATATATATATTTTTTAACTAGAACAAACGTGTATTAGTTCAAAACAGAGGAAAATATTTACAAGGCTAATGAACTTAGGGTTTTTGTGTTGCTGGATAATAAGTAAAAGTTATTAAAAAAAATACTTTTTTTTCTTTTTTCTTTTTTTAGTTTTAGTATGGAATTTCAATTTTTTTGTTTTAGTAAGGAATTTCAATTCATTTCTTCTTATTACTCTTCAAATGAGGCAGCCTAGATAAACTATAAACTAAAACGCTATTATTAAAAATAAAAAACTAAAAGGCTATTTATTTTATTAAATAAATAGGAGTGAAAGGGAATCTCAAATTCTCGTACCCTTTTTACTAATTCCCGTGGCCGTCAATCTTTTTAGCTTTAATATGGACAAAAGTTGAAAAAGAATTTTACTCAATATGAATGTAATATTTAATCCACTTGTAGTAACTATCTAAACTACTGTGGAGTCAAAATATATAAAATATTACACACATGCTAAACTTTTGAAACGTGAGTGGTTTCTTTTCATTTTTTAAAAAGAAAATTACCCCATTCTCCTTTGAGATTGAAATAACACTTCTCCCTAAATATTTGTATAAATAACACTCTTTCTTTGAAGTTTCTATAAATACAACAGTAAATCCATTCATAACTCTCTTGATAGAATATCCATTTAAGAAAATAAATAAATAAAAGATTTCTCCCAACTAACGGATAATATAACACCTCCCTTTCGGACAAAATGGGCTTTTGCCCTTTTCGAGCAAATTAATTAACTTTATACCACATTTCCCAAACTAAGTAGGGAAATGCTCCTCTTTTAAAACTCGATTTATGATAAATCGAGTTAGAAAAAAAAAAATTGAAGCCCTATAGTGGCATTTTAATGAGAAGTGTTATAAAGCTAATTAATTTGTCCGTAAATGGCAAAGGCCCATTTTGTCCCTTCCCTTTCTTGAGGTGGAAAGAAATGACACTCTCCCTTCACATGACTAAGAATCAATTCTATAACCTTAGACGTTGATATATTAAAGTATTAAACTCATCCACTCCCTTCCTTTTTCTTCTAGTGTAAGTTGAGGAATCGATCCTCCTTGGAACTAATTTCATGTTTTTTTTAAGAGAGTTTCAACCTATAGCGTTTGCTCCTGATGATAACTAGCTTTTTATCATCAGATCAAGACACCAATCAGTTTGTCGTGTAGATAGAAATTGAACTTCAAATTTCTTATTCAACTATCAAAGACTAAGTGTATGTTTGGAAAAAATTAAAAAGCCAGCTTATTTTACTATTCAGCTTATTTTTGCTACAATTTATGGGTCCCACTACACTTTTTGGTGCCATTTATAGATCACGTTGTACTATTTCAACTAACTTTTACCTTTATCTACAGTATTTTCAACAAAAAATTTTTAATTTCAACAAAATAAGCAGATTCCAAAAAAACCCTAAATATATATCATTAGGTTATATGGTCATTAACATGTGGGTATGTTGAATTACAATGAACTTTCAAAGATTGATTTATATATGATCTTATTTTACTAAGTTAATAATTAAATGTAGTGTAGCATTAGAAACTAGAATGATAAGCAACAACTAAAATATGTACTATTTTGTTGTCCCTTGATGAAAACTCATTTCATTGGAGCAATATTGCTTTGATGTTCATTGTAAGTCTCCATCCGGTTACACTTTCACCATCATCAATTACGTATTTGTTTTTTGTCTCAAATATATTATTATTATTATTTTCGTGGGAATGAATACTTGGTGGAGCAAATGAAATCTCTATAAATAAATAAATAAAAAATCATATATAAAAGAGCACAAGAAAAAGAAGAAATGACATGTAGAAATATCAAGAGCAAACAATTAGGCAGTAAATTTTCAACATAATGTCAATAGTAAGAAAAAGGGCTATATCACTTTTTTAGTTTTAATTATCATGTAGATATCGAAATGTTACATGAATTTTAATTTTTTTTTTTTAAATGTTTGGAGAAGTTGAGAGGATATGATAACATTAGGGTCCAGTTGTACTGATGAACTCTAAAGTTGTATTAATCAGCATTTTGCGGTGGCTGAATGTTTGCTTCTTATGTGCAACTGAATGCAAAGTTATAGGATTTGATTTTTTTTTAATAAATATTATTGAATTTCAACCTATAAGGGCCGTTTTATGATAATTGTTCTTTACCAATTAAGCTAATTCGAATCTACAATAATTAAAAATTATGATTATTAAATTATTTGAGACTTAATTAAAATGATTTAAGTGGTCTCTACAACTCAAAGAATAACCTTAAGAAATATTTAATTATCAATAACTCAATTGTTAAAGTTTTTGATAGTTGTAAAGAACTATCGTTAGGAGCAGACGCCATAAGATGAAACTCTCAAAAAAAAAAATTTCATTTATTATAAAAATCTACATATATTGCAACTCAAAATCTTGCTCGAATAAAATTCATAGTATTTTTTTTTTTTTTTTAAATCTGACTCGAATAAAAGCTATTAGTAACCTGCTTGTATTAGTTGTTATGAAAATGATTTATTAAGGCGATTTGTGAAGTTGTAAATGCACCATCGGTCGTACTCACATCTGTCAAAATAAAATTAGGAGTCACAATTTTGAAATGATGTTATGACTTGAGTGGTCTCTATAGTCTATTCTCTACAACAAGCTTGGTGTTTTTTTTTTTTTTTTTTAAGGCTATTATCATTATTATTATTATTTTAATTTCAATGAAAATTAGATTATTTTTAAGCATTTTGGGATGACAATTTTTCCTTAAATTCTTGTATCTTAACTTTGTTTTTACGAGACTTAAACCCCGATCATTGCATCATCCACACTTAATAAGGACTTACATTTGTGGAGTGACCATCATAGCAAGGATGTGAAGTGGTTGTATCTCTACTTCTAATTTTGTTTATGAAATGAGATAAATAAGTCGTCGCATGTGCAGTAGCTTACTTTTGAAACTTAATTCAACTCAAGGAACAATTAGATAAATCAATTTATTTATTCTCTACGGTCAATGACCACATTGGCATTCCATCCCCATTTGTGGGGTTAAATCAGGGGTCGAATTCTCTCAACTTTCCCTTAGGGAATACCAAAAAAAAAAAAATTAGCTCACCAAAAGTAATGGAAGTAGAAAATTCAATGTGCAGGTGATAATGGAAAACAAATAGGAAGAACATTAGTAATCAGAGCTAAGATGATAGGACAAATTAACCAGATGACAAGTTTGAGAGTCTTGTCATGGCCAATATAAAATGTTCTATTATGTGAACTCTACCCTCTTGGCCCTCTTGTTTAGAATTTACTAAAATTCTAGTATTCTACTCCTATTATTGAACTTATAAAGCATATACCAAGATATTGGGGTATTTTCAATACATCATTTAGTGATATGTAGGACTATCATTTGAAAACTAAGAAAGATGTGAAGGGCTAATTAATCAGCCATATTATGGAGCCATGTGTGGAAATTTTCTTTTAGGAGAATATATATTAGGTTAAGTATGCCCTACCTCCTCTCATTTTCAATAATAATACCAACCATATGAATATCATCAACTTTAGTAGCTATGTACTTATATATGCAATTTAAAGATATAGGTCACCCCACTGAAATTCTCTTTGGTTTGGCTTATAGCTCTACATGGAGTGAAATAGAATAACTTAACTTTTTAATATTATTAGGTTGATCACAGAGGCTTATAGAATACATATTTTGGATGTTGCAAATTGCAATGGACTAATGGACCAATCAACTGAAAATCATTTCAATTGCTTGTACTCTATATATCTCAACTAACAATTGCATTATAATTTATAATCATTATATTTTGGAAAAAAAATCTATTTATTTGATTTGGTAGGTCAAGGAACATACTAACCTGCCTTGAAATAGAGGGACAACAATAATTTTGTGGAAATTCATCATAACCAATAAAATTTACCTAGTTTAGAAACAAAAGGAGAATGTACTAAATTCAAAAAGATCAAATGCAATCTACATAGCAAACCTAAACCCTGTCACCTTGAAAATGCTGTTAAGTTCAATTCTAAGTCATTGATCTGAAGTGACTTTAGCATGGCAGTGAAAATGCATAGAGGCATTCCATAACAAACTTGGATTGAGATAGTTTTTTATAGGGTCTATTACATTCATCCATCCTAAACTAATATGAAACCTACAGTTCAAAATTTTGTAATCAACACCCTGATTCAATATTAATTTGTAATGTTTATCCCAACATCTAAATTAGCGCAAAATCAATAGTTTAGTGAGCAATTATCCACCCAAAACTATGAGAGGATTAGAAAATATGCACCTTAAACTATGAGAGTATTTGTAATGTGCACCCTATTCTATAAGAGTATTTGCCATGTGCACCACTAATTTGGACTCAAATTTTGATGGTAGATGGATGTTAAAAATTATTTTTGAATTAGTGTTGATTGCAAAAATTTAAAAGTTCGGGGTGCACATTACAAATCCCCAATAGTTTAGGGTGGATAGGTTCAACTTTGTAGTTTTTCAATTATAAAAAGTTATAGATGTATAATTTATATTCTACTGAAATTCAGTTAATGAATGTTTGGGAATAATAATAGTTGCACATAGGAGTCCAATGAGATCATAAAGATGTAAATTACAATTTGGGAAATCAAGTACAAATGCTAGCAAAGAATGGAAACACTGGGTTTCTTTTGAAGTGCAGAACTAATCAATATTTGTCCAACTTAGAGGTTTTCGTGCTCAATTTCTTCATCAATTGAACTATATGAAGGTGGTGCTACATACCCCAAGAGGAGGAAGGATGAGGGTGAATTGGAGTTTATTTATTACAATGAAAAGATCATTGAGAGTGAAAGACAAGATCAAAAGTCGCCACCCATTTATTCTAAGCAAAGAGATGCTCAAAGTACAAAGTAAAAAAGCCTTACTTAGGTCATTTTTATACCTCAACAAGGCAGTATGACAGGCAAAATGGAAAGTTTAATATTGACAAGAAGAAAGCTATAATTTTAATAGGCATGAGGATCTAGCCCATGGCATACTTTTGTGTCCAGCTCCGAGCAGTTGACTCATATTTAAACTTGTCAGTCTTGCACATGTGAGCAATTTCAGGAACAAGAGGATCATCTGGATTTGGGTCAGTCAACAAGGAGCATATAGAGAGTAAAACCTGAATGCAATACTACTATATCAGTATAACTTCAGATGTAAATGGTTCAAGGAATTTTAAATCAAGAAGAGCAGAGGGATCATAATTGAGCAATAGGAGTATAGGACACCTCAAGGGAATAAATTAATGACATTCTTAGGCCAAAGATAAAATTAATAACATTTTTCTTTATTAGCATTTAGCATTAGATCATTTTCTGTTCCATAGCCTTGATTTATAAATAATAAGGCTTTTTCAATCTTTAAAGATAATATTTAGACTTTATACACACAATTTTTTTTTCTATATGTGATGCAATCCTTGTGATGGACTAATGCATGCTATCAAAAACCAAAACTGAAATCCTTAAAGTGTCAAGATGGACCCCCTAGAGTCCTTCAATATATCACCTTGGATATGGTGAGTGCTGGGCTCCATTGTTCCTTGAGTATGTCCAAGCAGATATTCCCATTACTATTTGGA